>NC_092725.1:7634615-7787115 GCF_047496885.1 Scyliorhinus torazame | reverse complement strand
GACAGAGAGAGAGAGAGACAGAGAGAGAGAGACAGAGAGAGGGAGAGACGCAGAGAGAGAGAGACAGAGAGAGGGAGAGACGCAGAGAGAGACAGAGAGAGAGAGAGAGGGAGAGGCAGAGAAAGACAGAGACAGAGAGAGAGAGAGAGAGAGCCAGAGAGAGAGAGAGACAGAGAGAGATAGAGAGAGAGCGCGAGGTAGAGAAACAGAGAGAGGTAGAGAGACAAGAGAGGTAGGGTCCGGGCGAGGGGGATGGGCGAGAGAGGGAGAGTGAAGGGGGGGGGGGGCTAGAGAGGGGCAAGAGATGAGAAGGGAGGGAGAGAGTGGGGAGAGAGAGAGAGGTGAGTGAGAGAGAAGGTGAGCGAGACGGGGGAGTGAAGGAGCGGGGAAGCGAGAGTGGAAGAGCGAGAGATAGGAACCGAGAAAGGGGGAACGAGAGAGAGGGGGGAAATCTGTAAGGAATTAGTATATATATTATATTTGTGGCAGTTATGTTTTTAAAATCTCGGGTTAAGATATATATTTGTTGCAGTAATATCATTAAAGAACCTAGGTTAAGGTATCCAGACTGTGTGTCTGCTAAAGCTGTAATCAAAGAGTCGTAAAAGGTTAGGTCATGATTAATTCCAACTACTTACTTATTTATCATAAAAGGCAACAGGATTGTTCTGATAACTGGAGATTCTCTGGAGAATAGGTAATTTATGAAGGGTTGTATTTAGTTTGAGCTAAGCAGATCAGATGACATCTTTGTGTGATACAGATGATGTTATTAATGGGAGGGGCCAGGTTTTTCTATAGTTTTGCAGCTTGCCACAGGATTTGAGTCTGATAAGGCAGAAGGACTTTAAGTTGAAGAGCAGCTTTGCAAAATGTTGCTGGGTTGAGCAGAATTGTCCTGGATCGACTCTTGACATGAATTTTCTCCAAAGGTCTCCACACAGGTAAACCTGTTTTGCTAACTTTATTTATCAGTGGTAGTTGAACTGTACTGAGTTGCTTATTTGGAGTTAGTAGCAGGTGTAGATGGTAAGTGAAGCTTTTGCTTATGTTTAAGAACTGTTTAACTGATAATTATAAAGCCATATCTTTGATGTTAATGTGGTTAATTCTGTGTTTCAATTAAACTTTATTTCACATAAACTATACCCATTGGATAGAGTCATCACTCCTGGGGTGAAGTCTCCTTTCGCAATAATTTCACAGATTTAACAAAATTGTTTGGATTCTCGTCCAGTTGGGGTCTGCTCCGGGATCCTAACAGATGTTGGGATCCGGTCCCTGATCCTAACAGATGTTGAGATCTGGTCCGGGATCCTAACAGGAACGAAGGATCAGGGGCTGAGAGAGGAGGGGGTGAGAGAGGTGAGAGGCAAAGAAGGGGGAAGCGAGAGAGAGGGGAGAGCAAGAGAGAGAGGGGAGAGCAAGAGAGAGAGGAGGGAGCGAGAGAGAGGGGGGAGCGAGAAAGAGAGGGAAGAGCAAGAGAGAGAGGGAGCGAGAGTTAGGGGAGGGCGAGAATGAGAAGGGGAGGAAGAGAGAGGGTGTGTGAGAGAGAATATCTCGACTGCATTCACAATCACACAGACACAATTACGCACAGTCAGACTAATAACTGTCCAGTGATCCCTGCGTTAGAGAGAGAGGGGAAATCAGCCAGGGTTCCTACTCCTGATCACTGTCCAGTGGTCACTGGGTTAGAGAGAGAGGGGGAAATCAGCCAGGGTTCCTGCTCCTGATCACTGTCCAGTGATCCCTGGGTCAGAGAGAGAGGGGGAAATCAGCCAGGGTTCCTGCTCATGATCACTGTCCAGTGGTCACTGGGTTAGAGAGAGGGGGGAAATCAGCCAGGGCTCCTGCTCCTGATCACTGTCCAGTGATCCCTGGGTTAGAGAGAGAGGGGAAATCAGCCAGGGCTCCTGCTCCTGATCACTGTCCAGTGATCCCTGGGTTAGAGAGAGGGGGAAAATCAGCCAGGGTTCCTGCTCCTGATCACTGTCCAGTGATCCCTGGGTTAGAGAGAGTGGGAAAATCAGCCAGGGTTCCTGCTCCTGATCACTGTCCAGTGATCCCTGGGTTAGAGAGAGAGGGGAAATCAGCCAGGGTTCCTGCTCCTGATCACTGTCCAGTGATCCCTGGGTTAGAGAGAGAGAGGAAATCAGCCAGGGTTCCTGCTCCTGATCACAGTCCAGTGATCCCTGGGTTAGAGAGAGAGGGGAAATCAGCCAGGGTTCCTTTTCCTGATCACTGTCCAGTGATCCCTGGGTTAGAGAGAGAGGGGAAATCAGCCAGGGTTCCTGCTCCTGATCACTGTCCAGTGATCCCTGGGTTAGAGAGAGAGAGGGGAAATCAGCCAGGGTTCCTGCTCCTGATCACTGTCCAGTGATCCCTGGGTTAGAGAGAGAGGGGAAATCAGCCAGGGTTCCTGCTCCTGATCACTGTCCAGTGATCCCTGGGTTAGAGAGAGAGAGGGGAAATCAGCCAGTGTTCCTGCTCCTGATCATTGTCCAGTGATCCTTGGGTTAGAGAGAGAGGGGAAATCAGCTAGGGTTCCTGCTCCTGATCACTGTCCAGTGATTCCTGGGTTAGAGAGAGAGAGGAAATCAGCCAGGGTCCCTGCTCCTGATCACTCTCCAGTGATCCCTAGGTTAGAGAAAGAGGGGAAATCAGCCAGGGTTCCTGCTCCTGATCAGTGTCCTGTGATCCCTGGGTTAGAGAGAGAGAGAGGGGAAATCAGCCAGGGTTCCTGCTCCTGATCACTGTCCAGTGATCCCTGGCTTACAGAGAGAGGGGAAATCAGCCAAGGTTCGTGCTCCTGATCACTGTCCAGTGATCCCTGGGTTAGAGAGAGAGGGGAAATCAGCCAGGGTTCCTGCTCCTGATCACAGTCCAGTGATCCCTAGGTTAGAGAGAGAGGGGAAATCAGCCATGGTTCCTGCTCCTGATCACTGTCCAGTGATCCCTGGGTTAGCGAGAGGGGGAAATCAGCCAGGGTTCCTGCTCCTGATCACTGTCCAGTGATCCCTGGGTAAGAGAGAGGGGAAATCAGCCAGGGTTCCTGCTCCTGATCACTGTCCAGTGACACCTGGGTTCGAGAGAGAGAGGAAATCAGCCAGGGCTCCTGCTCCTGATCACTGTCCAGTGATCCCTGGGTTAGAGAGAGAGAGGGGAAATCAGCCAGGGTTCTTGCTCCTGATCACTGTCCAGTGATCCCTGGGTTCGAGGGAGAGAGAAGAAATCAGCCAGGGTTCCTGCTCCTGATCACTGTCCAGTGATCCCTGGGTTAGAGAGAGAGGGGAAATCAGCCAGGGTTCCTGCTCCTGATCACTGTCCAGTGATCCCTGGGTAAGAGAGAGGGGAAATCAGCCAGGGTTCCTGCTCCTGATCACTGTCCAGTGACACCTGAGTTAGAGAGAGAGAGGAAATCAGCCAGGGTTCCTGCTCCTGATCACTGTCCAGTGATCCCTGGGTTAGAGAGAGAGAGGGGAAATCAGCCAGGGTTCTTGCTCCTGATCACTGTCCAGTGATCCCTGGGTTAGAGAGAGAGAGGAAATCAGCCAGGGTTCCTGCTCCTGATCACTGTCCAGTGATCCCTGGGTTAGAGAGAGAGAGGGGAAATCAGCCAGGGTTCCTGCTCCTGATCACTGTCCAGTGATCCCTGGGTTAGAGAGAGAGGGGAAATCAGCCAGGGTTCCTGTTCCTGATTACTGTCCAGTGATCCCTGGGTTAGAGTGAGAGGGGAAATCAGCCAGCGTTCCTGCTCCTGATCACTGTCCAGTGATCTATGGGTTAGAGAGAGAGAGGGGAAATCAGCCAGGTTTCCTGTTCCTGATCACTGTCCAGTGATCCCTGGGTTAGAGAGAGAGGGGAAATCAGCCAGGGTTCCTGCTCCTGATCACTGTCCGGTGATCCCTGGGTTAGAGAGAGAGGGGAAATCAGCCAGGGTTCCTGCTCCTGATCACTGTCCAGTGATCCCTGGGTTCGGGAGAGAGAGGGGAAATCAGCCAGGGTTCCTGCACCTGATCACTGTCCGGTGATCCCTGGGTTAGAGAGAGAGGGGAAATCAGCCAGGGTTCCTGCACCTGATCACTGTCCGGTGATCCCTGGGTTAGAGAGAGGGGGTAAATCAGCCAGGGTTCCTGCTCCTGATCACTGTCCAGTGATCCCTGGGTTCGAGAGAGGGGAAATCAGCCAGGGATCCTGCTCCTGATCACTGTCCAGTGATCCCTGGGTTCGAGAGAGGGGGGAAATCAGCCAGAGTTCCTTTTCCTGATCACTGTCCAGTGATCCCTGGGTAAGAGAGAGGGGAAATCAGCCAGGGATCCTGCTCCTGGTCACTGTCCAGTGATCCCTGGGTAAGAGAGAGGGGAAATCAGCCAGGGATCCTGCTCCTGATCACTGTCCAGTGATCCCTGGGTTAGAGAGAGGGGGGAAATCAGCCAGGGTTCCTTTTCCTGATCACTGTCCAGTGATCCCTGGGTTAGAGAGAGAGAGAGAGAGGGGAAATCAGCCAGGTTTCCTACTCCTGATCACTGTCCAGTGATCCCTGGATTAGAGAGAGAGGGGAAATCAGCCAGGGTCCCTGCTCCTGATCACTGTCCAGTGATCCCTGGGTTAGAGAGAGAGGGGAAATCAGCCAGGGTTCCTGCTCCTGATCACTGTCCAGTGATCCCTGGATTAGAGAGAGAGGGGAAATCAGCCAGGGTTCCTGCTCCTGATCTCTGTCCAGTGATCCCTGGGTTAGAGAGAGAGGGGAAATCAGCCAGGGTTCCTGCTCCTGATCACTGTCCAGTGATCCCTGGGTTAGAGAGAGAGAGGGGAAATCAGCCAGTGTTCCTGCTCCTGATCATTGTCCAGTGATCCTTGGGTTAGAGAGAGAGGGGAAATCAGCCAGGGTTCCGGCTCGTGATCACTGTCCAGTGATCCCTGGGTTAGAGAGAGAGGGGAAATCAGCCAGGGTTCCTGCTCCTGATCACTGTCCAGTGATCCCTGGGTTAGAGAGAGAGAGGGGAAATCAGCTAGGGTTCCTGCTCCTGATCACTGTCCAGTGATCCCTGGGTTAGAGAAAGAGGGGAAATCAGCCAGGATTCCTGCTCCTGATCACTGTCCGGTGCTCCCTGGGTTAGAGAGAGAGAGAGGGGAAATCAGCCAGGGTTCCTGCTCCTGATCACTGTCCAGTGATCCCTGGGTTCGGGAGAGAGAGGGGAAATCAGCCAGGGTTCCTGCTCCTATCAATTTCCAAAAATCCCTGGATTAGAGAGAGAGGAAATCAGCCAGAGTTCCTGCTCCTGATAACTGTCCAGTGAACCCTGGGTTAGAGAGAGGGGGGAAATCAGCCAGGGTTCCTGCTCCTGATCACTGTCCAGTGATCCCTGGGTTAGTGAGGGGGGGGGAAATCAGCCAGGGTTCCTGCTCCTGATCACTGTCCAGTGATCCCTGGGTTAGAGAGGGGGGAAATCAGCCAGGGTTGCTTCTCCTGATCACTGTCCAGTGATCCCTGGGTTAGAGAGAGAGGGGAAATCAGCTAAGGTCCCTGCTCCTGAACACTGTCCAGTGATCCCTGGGTTAGAGAGAGAGGGGAAATCAGGCAGGGTTCCTGCTCCTAATCACTGTCCAGTGATCCCTGGGTTAGACAGAGAGGGAGGGGAAATCAGCCAGGGTTCCTGCTCCTGATCACTGTCCAGTGACCCCTGGGTTAGAGAGAGAGAGAGGAAATCAGCCAGGTTTCCTTCACCTGATCACTGTCCAGTGATCCCTGGGTTAGAGAGAGAGGGGAAATCACCTGGGATCCTGCTCCAGATCACTGTCCAGTGATCCCTGGGTTTGACAGAGAGAGAGGGGAAATCAGCCAGGGTTCCTGCTCCTGATGACTGTCCAGTGATCCCTGGGTTAGAGAGAGAGGGGAAATCAGCCAGGGTTCCTGCTCCTGATCACTGTCCACTGATCCCTGGGTCAGAGAGAGAGAGGGGAAATCGGCCAGGGTTCTTGCTCCTGATCACTGTCCAGTGATCCCTGGGTTAGACAGAGAGAGAGAGAGAGAGGGAGGGAAACAGCATGGGGTTAGATACAGAGTAAAGCTCCCTCTGCACTGTCCCCATCAAACACTCCCAGGGCAGGTTCAGCACGGGGTTAGATACAGAATAAAGCTCCCTCTATACTGTCCCCATCAAACACTCCCAGGACAGGTACAGCACGGGGTTAGATACAGAGTAAAGCTCCCTCTACACTGTCCTCATCAAACACTCCCAGGACAGGTACAGCACGGGGTTAGATACAGAGTAAAGCTCCCTCTACACTGTCCCCATCAAACACTCCCAGGACAGGTACAGCACGGGGTTAGATACAGAGTAAAGCTCCCTCTATACTGTCCCCATCAAACACTCCCAGGACAGGTACAGCACGGGGTTAGATACAGAGTAAAGCTCCCTCTACACTGTCCCCATCAAACACTCACAGGACAGGTACAGCACGGGTTAGATACAGAGTAACGCTCCTTCCACACTGTCCCCATCAAACACTCCCAGGACAGGTACAGCACGGGGTTAGATACAGAGTAAAGCTCACTCTACACTGGCCCCATCAAACACTCCCAGGACAGGTACAGCACGGGGTTAGATACAGAGTAAAGCTCCTTCGACACTGTCCCCATCAAACACTCCCAGGACAGGTACAGCATAGGGCTAGATACAGAGTAAAGCTCCCTCTACACTGTCCCCTTCAAACACTCCCAGGACAGGTACAGCACGGGGTGATACAGAGTAAAGCTCCCTCTACACTGTCCCCATCAAACACTCCCAGGACAGGTACAGCACGGGGTTAGATACAGAGTAAAGCTCCTTCTACACTGTCCCCATGAAACACTCCCAGGACAGGTACAGCACGGGGTGATACAGAGTAAAGCTCCCTCTACACTGTCCCCATCAAACACTCCCAGGACAGGTACAGCACGGGGTTAGATACAGAGTAAAGCTCCGCTACACTGTCCCCATCAAACACTCCCAGGACAGGTACAGCACGGGGTTAGATACAGAGTAAAGCTCACTCTGCACTGTCCCCATCAAACACTCCCAGGGCAGGTTCAGCACGGGGTGAGATACAGAGTGAAGCTCCCTCCACACTGTCCCCATCAAACACTCCCAGGACAGGTACAGCACGGGGTTAGAAACAGAGTAAAGCTCCCTCTACACTGTCCCCATCAAACACTCCCAGGACAGGTACAGCACGGGGTTAGATACAGAGTAAAGCTCCCTCTACACTGCCCCCATCAAACACTCCCAGGACAGGTACAGCACGGGGTTAGATACAGAGTAAAGCTCCCTCTACACTGTCCCCTTCAAGCACTCCCAGGACAGGTACAGCATAGGGCTAGATACAGAGTAAAGCTCCCTCTACACTGTCCCCATGAAACACTCCCAGGACAGGTACAGCACGGGGTTAGATACAGAGTAAAGCTCCCTCTACACTGTCCCCATCAAACACTCCCAGGACAGGTACAGCATAGGGCTAGATACAGAGTAAAGCTCCCTCTACACTGTCCCCATGAAACACTCCCAGGACAGGTACAGCACGGGGTTAGATACTGAGTAAAGGTCCCTCTACACTGTCCCCATCCAGCACTCCCAGGACAGGTACAGCATGGGGTTAGATACAGAGGAAAGTTCCCTCCACACTGTTCCCATCAAACAAGCCCAGGACAAGTACAGCATGGGGTAGGATACAGAGTAACGCTCTCTCTACACTGTCCCCATCAAACACTCGCAGGACAGGTACAGCACGGGGTTAGATACAGAGTAAAGTTCCCTCTACACTGTTCCCATCAAACACTCCCAGGACAGATACAGCACGGGGTTAGACACAGAGTAAAGCTCCCTCTACACTGTCCCCATGAAATACACCCAGGACAGGTACAGCACGGGGTTAGATACAGAGTAAAGCTGCCTCTACACTGTCCCCATCAAACACTCCCGGGATAGGTACAGCACGGGGTTGGGTACAGAGTAAAGCTCCCTCTACACTGTTCCCATCAAACACTCGCAGGACAGGTACAGCACGGGGTTAGATACAGAGTAAAGCTCCCTCTACACTGTTCCCATCAAACACTCCCAGGACAGATACAGCACGGGGTTAGATAGAGATTAAAGCTCCCTCCACACTGTCCCCATCAAACACTCTCAGGACAGGTACAGCACGGGGTTAGATACAGAGTAAAGCTCCCTCTACACTGTCCTCATCAAACACTCGCAGGACAGGTACAGCACGGGGTTAGATACAGAGTAAAGCTCCCTCTACACAGTCCCCTTCAAACACGCCCAGGACAAGTACAGCATGGGGTTAGATACAGAGTAACGCTCTCTCTACACTGTCCCCATCAAACACTCGCAGGACAGGTACAGCACGGGGTTAGATACAGAGTAAAGTTCCCTCTACACTGTTCCCATCAAACTCTCCCAGGACAGATACAGCACGGGGTTAGACACAGAGTAAAGCTCCCTCTACACTGTCCCCATGAAATACACCCAGGACAGGTACAGCACGGGGTTAGATACAGAGTAAAGCTGCCTCTCCACTGTCCCCATCAAACACTCCCAGGACAGGTACAGCACGCGGTTGGGTACAGAGTAAAGCTCCCTCTACACTGTTCCCATCAAACACTCCCAGGACAGGTACAGCACGGGGTTAGATACAGAGTAAAGCTCCTTCTACACTGTCCCCATCAAACACTCCCAGGACAGGTACAGCACGGGGTTAGATACAGAGTAAAGCTCCCTCTGCACTGTCCCCATCAAACACTCCCAGGACAGGTACAGCACGGGGTTAGATACAGAGTAAAGCTCCCTCTACACTGTCCCCATCAAACACTCCCAGGACAGATACAGTACGGGGCTAGATACAGAGTAAAGCTCCTTCTACACTGTCCCCATCAAACACTCGCAGGACAGGTACAGCACGGGGTTAGATACAGAGTAAAGTTCTCTCTACACTGTCCCTATCAAACACTCCCAGGACAGGTACAGCACGGGGTTAGACACAGAGCAAAGCTCCCTCTACGCCTTCCCCATCAAACATTCACAGGACAGGTACAGCACGGGGTTAGATACAGAGTAAAGCTCCTTCCACACTGTCCCCATCAAACACTCCCAGGACAGGTACAGCACGGGGTTAGATACAGAGTATAGCATCTCGACACTGTCCCCATCAAACACTCCCAGGACAGGTACAGCATAGGGCTAGATATAGAGTAAAGCTTCCTCTACACTGTCCCCTTCAAACACTCCCAGGACAGGTACAGCACGGGGTTAGATACAGAGTAAAGCTCCCTCTACACTGTCCCCATCAAACACTCCCAGGACAGGGACAGCACGGTGTTAGATACAGAGGAAAGTTCCCTCTACACTGTTCCCATCAAACACGCCCAGGACAAGTACAGCACGGGGTTAGACACAGAGTAAAGCTCCCACTACACTGTCCCCATGAAACACTCCCAGGACAGGTACAGCACGGGGTTAGATACAGAGTAAAGCTCCCTCCACACTGTCCCCATCAAACACTCCCAGGACAGGGACAGCACGGTGTTAGATACAGAGGAAAGTTCCCTCTACACTGTTCCCATCAAACACGCCCAGGACAAGTACAGCATGGGGTTAGATACAGAGTAACGCTCTCTCTACACTGTCCCCATGAAACACTCGCAGGACAGGTACAGCACGGGGTTAGATACAGAGTAAAGCTCCCTCTGCACTGTCCCCATCAAACACTCCCAGGACAGGTACAGCACGGGGTTAGATACAGAGTAAAGCTCCCTCCACACTGTCCCCATCAAACAATCCCAGGACAGGTACAGCACGGGGTTAGATACAGAGTAAAGCTCCCTCTACACAGTCCCCTTCAAACACGCCCAGGACAGGTACAGCACGGGGTTAGATACAGAGTAAAGCTCCCTCTACACTGTCCTCATCAAACACTCGCAGGACAGGTACAGCACGGGGTTAGATACAGAGTAAAGCTCCCTCTACACTGTCCCCATGAAATACACCCAGGACAGGTACAGCACGGGGTTAGATACAGAGTAAAGCTGCCTCTACACTGTCCCCATCAAACACTCCCAGGACAGGTACAGCACGCGGTTGGGTACAGAGTAAAGCTCCCTCTACACTGTTCCCATCAAACACTCCCAGGACAGGTACAGCACGGGGTTAGATACAGAGTAAAGCTCCCTCTGCACTGTCCCCATCAAACACTCCCAGGACAGGTACAGCACGGGGTTAGATACAGAGTAAAGCTCCCTCTACACTGTCCCCATCAAACACTCCCAGGACAGATACAGTACGGGGCTAGATACAGAGTAAAGCTCCTTCTACACTGTCCCCATCAAACACTCGCAGGACAGGTACAGCACGGGGTTAGATACAGAGTAAAGTTCTCTCTACACTGTCCCTATCAAACACTCCCAGGACAGGTACAGCACGGGGTTAGACACAGAGCAAAGCTCCCTCTACGCCTTCCCCATCAAACATTCACAGGACAGGTACAGCACGGGGTTAGATACAGAGTAAAGCTCCTTCCACACTGTCCCCATCAAACACTCCCAGGACAGGTACAGCACGGGGTTAGATACAGAGTATAGCATCTCGACACTGTCCCCATCAAACACTCCCAGGACAGGTACAGCATAGGGCTAGATATAGAGTAAAGCTCCCTCTACACTGTCCCCTTCAAACACTCCCAGGACAGGTACAGCACGGGGTTAGATACAGAGTAAAGCTCCCTCTACACTGTCCCCATCAAACACTCCCAGGACAGGGACAGCACGGTGTTAGATACAGAGGAAAGTTCCCTCTACACTGTTCCCATCAAACACGCCCAGGACAAGTACAGCACGGGGTTAGACACAGAGTAAAGCTCCCACTACACTGTCCCCATGAAACACTCCCAGGACAGGTACAGCACGGGGTTAGATACAGAGTAAAGCTCCCTCCACACTGTCCCCATCAAACACTCCCAGGACAGGGACAGCACGGTGTTAGATACAGAGGAAAGTTCCCTCTACACTGTTCCCATCAAACACGCCCAGGACAAGTACAGCATGGGGTTAGATACAGAGTAACGCTCTCTCTACACTGTCCCCATGAAACACTCGCAGGACAGGTACAGCACGGGGTTAGATACAGAGTAAAGCTCCCTCTGCACTGTCCCCATCAAACACTCCCAGGACAGGTACAGCACGGGGTTAGATACAGAGTAAAGCTCCCTCCACACTGTCCCCATCAAACAATCCCAGGACAGGTACAGCACGGGGTTAGATACAGAGTAAAGCTCCCTCTGCACTGTCCCCATCAAACACTCCCAGGACAGGTACAGCACGGGGTTAGATACAGAGTAAAGCTCCCTCTGCACTGTCCCCATCAAACACTCCCAGGACAGGTACAGCACGGGGTTAGATACAGAGTAAAGCTCCCTCTACACTGTCCCCATCAAACACTCCCAGGACAGGTACAGCACGGGGTTAGATACAGAGTAAAGCTCCCTCTACACTGTCCCCATCAAACACTCCCAGGACAGGTACAGCACGGGGTTAGATACAGAGTAAAGCTCCCTCCACACTGACCCCATCAAACACTCCCAGGACAGGTACAGCATAGGGCTAGATACAGAGTAAAGCTCCCTCTACACTGTCCCCATGAAACACTCCCAGGACAGGTACAGCACGGGGTTAGATACTGAGTAAAGGTCCCTCTACACTGTCCCCATCCAGCACTCCCAGGACAGGTACAGCATGGGGTTAGATACAGAGGAAAGTTCCCTCCACACTGTTCCCATCAAACAAGCCCAGGACAAGTACAGCATGGGGTAGGATACAGAGTAACGCTCTCTCTACACTGTCCCCATCAAACACTCGCAGGACAGGTACAGCACGGGGTTAGATACAGAGTAAAGTTCCCTCTACACTGTTCCCATCAAACACTCCCAGGACAGATACAGCACGGGGTTAGACACAGAGTAAAGCTCCCTCTACACTGTCCCCATGAAATACACCCAGGACAGGTACAGCACGGGGTTAGATACAGAGTAAAGCTGCCTCTACACTGTCCCCATCAAACACTCCCGGGATAGGTACAGCACGGGGTTGGGTACAGAGTAAAGCTCCCTCTACACTGTTCCCATCAAACACTCGCAGGACAGGTACAGCACGGGGTTAGATACAGAGTAAAGCTCCCTCTACACTGTTCCCATCAAACACTCCCAGGACAGATACAGCACGGGGTTAGATAGAGATTAAAGCTCCCTCCACACTGTCCCCATCAAACACTCTCAGGACAGGTACAGCACGGGGTTAGATACAGAGTAAAGCTCCCTCTACACTGTCCTCATCAAACACTCGCAGGACAGGTACAGCACGGGGTTAGATACAGAGTAAAGCTCCCTCTACACAGTCCCCTTCAAACA
Source organism: Scyliorhinus torazame (assembly GCF_047496885.1). NCBI lineage: Eukaryota > Metazoa > Chordata > Chondrichthyes > Carcharhiniformes > Scyliorhinidae > Scyliorhinus > Scyliorhinus torazame. The sequence continues at coordinate 7,774,674 of NC_092725.1, read as the reverse complement.
CGCCCAGGACAAGTACAGCATGGGGTTAGATACAGAGTAACGCTCTCTCTACACTGTCCCCATCAAACACTCGCAGGACAGGTACAGCACGGGGTTAGATACAGAGTAAAGTTCCCTCTACACTGTTCCCATCAAACTCTCCCAGGACAGATACAGCACGGGGTTAGACACAGAGTAAAGCTCCCTCTACACTGTCCCCATGAAATACACCCAGGACAGGTACAGCACGGGGTTAGATACAGAGTAAAGCTGCCTCTCCACTGTCCCCATCAAACACTCCCAGGACAGGTACAGCACGCGGTTGGGTACAGAGTAAAGCTCCCTCTACACTGTTCCCATCAAACACTCCCAGGACAGGTACAGCACGGGGTTAGATACAGAGTAAAGCTCCTTCTACACTGTCCCCATCAAACACTCCCAGGACAGGTACAGCACGGGGTTAGATACAGAGTAAAGCTCCCTCTGCACTGTCCCCATCAAACACTCCCAGGACAGGTACAGCACGGGGTTAGATACAGAGTAAAGCTCCCTCTACACTGTCCCCATCAAACACTCCCAGGACAGATACAGTACGGGGCTAGATACAGAGTAAAGCTCCTTCTACACTGTCCCCATCAAACACTCGCAGGACAGGTACAGCACGGGGTTAGATACAGAGTAAAGTTCTCTCTACACTGTCCCTATCAAACACTCCCAGGACAGGTACAGCACGGGGTTAGACACAGAGCAAAGCTCCCTCTACGCCTTCCCCATCAAACATTCACAGGACAGGTACAGCACGGGGTTAGATACAGAGTAAAGCTCCTTCCACACTGTCCCCATCAAACACTCCCAGGACAGGTACAGCACGGGGTTAGATACAGAGTATAGCATCTCGACACTGTCCCCATCAAACACTCCCAGGACAGGTACAGCATAGGGCTAGATATAGAGTAAAGCTTCCTCTACACTGTCCCCTTCAAACACTCCCAGGACAGGTACAGCACGGGGTTAGATACAGAGTAAAGCTCCCTCTACACTGTCCCCATCAAACACTCCCAGGACAGGGACAGCACGGTGTTAGATACAGAGGAAAGTTCCCTCTACACTGTTCCCATCAAACACGCCCAGGACAAGTACAGCACGGGGTTAGACACAGAGTAAAGCTCCCACTACACTGTCCCCATGAAACACTCCCAGGACAGGTACAGCACGGGGTTAGATACAGAGTAAAGCTCCCTCCACACTGTCCCCATCAAACACTCCCAGGACAGGGACAGCACGGTGTTAGATACAGAGGAAAGTTCCCTCTACACTGTTCCCATCAAACACGCCCAGGACAAGTACAGCATGGGGTTAGATACAGAGTAACGCTCTCTCTACACTGTCCCCATGAAACACTCGCAGGACAGGTACAGCACGGGGTTAGATACAGAGTAAAGCTCCCTCTGCACTGTCCCCATCAAACACTCCCAGGACAGGTACAGCACGGGGTTAGATACAGAGTAAAGCTCCCTCCACACTGTCCCCATCAAACAATCCCAGGACAGGTACAGCACGGGGTTAGATACAGAGTAAAGCTCCCTCTACACAGTCCCCTTCAAACACGCCCAGGACAGGTACAGCACGGGGTTAGATACAGAGTAAAGCTCCCTCTACACTGTCCTCATCAAACACTCGCAGGACAGGTACAGCACGGGGTTAGATACAGAGTAAAGCTCCCTCTACACTGTCCCCATGAAATACACCCAGGACAGGTACAGCACGGGGTTAGATACAGAGTAAAGCTGCCTCTACACTGTCCCCATCAAACACTCCCAGGACAGGTACAGCACGCGGTTGGGTACAGAGTAAAGCTCCCTCTACACTGTTCCCATCAAACACTCCCAGGACAGGTACAGCACGGGGTTAGATACAGAGTAAAGCTCCCTCTGCACTGTCCCCATCAAACACTCCCAGGACAGGTACAGCACGGGGTTAGATACAGAGTAAAGCTCCCTCTACACTGTCCCCATCAAACACTCCCAGGACAGATACAGTACGGGGCTAGATACAGAGTAAAGCTCCTTCTACACTGTCCCCATCAAACACTCGCAGGACAGGTACAGCACGGGGTTAGATACAGAGTAAAGTTCTCTCTACACTGTCCCTATCAAACACTCCCAGGACAGGTACAGCACGGGGTTAGACACAGAGCAAAGCTCCCTCTACGCCTTCCCCATCAAACATTCACAGGACAGGTACAGCACGGGGTTAGATACAGAGTAAAGCTCCTTCCACACTGTCCCCATCAAACACTCCCAGGACAGGTACAGCACGGGGTTAGATACAGAGTATAGCATCTCGACACTGTCCCCATCAAACACTCCCAGGACAGGTACAGCATAGGGCTAGATATAGAGTAAAGCTCCCTCTACACTGTCCCCTTCAAACACTCCCAGGACAGGTACAGCACGGGGTTAGATACAGAGTAAAGCTCCCTCTACACTGTCCCCATCAAACACTCCCAGGACAGGGACAGCACGGTGTTAGATACAGAGGAAAGTTCCCTCTACACTGTTCCCATCAAACACGCCCAGGACAAGTACAGCACGGGGTTAGACACAGAGTAAAGCTCCCACTACACTGTCCCCATGAAACACTCCCAGGACAGGTACAGCACGGGGTTAGATACAGAGTAAAGCTCCCTCCACACTGTCCCCATCAAACACTCCCAGGACAGGGACAGCACGGTGTTAGATACAGAGGAAAGTTCCCTCTACACTGTTCCCATCAAACACGCCCAGGACAAGTACAGCATGGGGTTAGATACAGAGTAACGCTCTCTCTACACTGTCCCCATGAAACACTCGCAGGACAGGTACAGCACGGGGTTAGATACAGAGTAAAGCTCCCTCTGCACTGTCCCCATCAAACACTCCCAGGACAGGTACAGCACGGGGTTAGATACAGAGTAAAGCTCCCTCCACACTGTCCCCATCAAACAATCCCAGGACAGGTACAGCACGGGGTTAGATACAGAGTAAAGCTCCCTCTGCACTGTCCCCATCAAACACTCCCAGGACAGGTACAGCACGGGGTTAGATACAGAGTAAAGCTCCCTCTGCACTGTCCCCATCAAACACTCCCAGGACAGGTACAGCACGGGGTTAGATACAGAGTAAAGCTCCCTCTACACTGTCCCCATCAAACACTCCCAGGACAGGTACAGCACGGGGTTAGATACAGAGTAAAGCTCCCTCTACACTGTCCCCATCAAACACTCCCAGGACAGGTACAGCACGGGGTTAGATACAGAGTAAAGCTCCCTCCACACTGACCCCATCACCACTCCCGGGACAGGTACAGCACGGGGTTGGGTACAGAGTAAAGCTCCCTCTACACTGTTCCCATCAAACACTCCCAGGACAGATACAGCACGGGGCTAGATACAGAGTAAAGCTCATTCTACACTGTCCCCATCAAACACTCCCAGGACAGGTACAGCACGGGGTTAGATACAGAGTAAAGCTCCCTCTACACTGTCCCCATCAAACACTCCCAGGACAGGTACAGCACGGGGTTGGGTACAGAGTAAAGCTCCCTCTACACTGTTCCCATCAAACACTCCCAGGACAGATACAGCACGGGGCTAGATGCAGAGTAAAGCTCCTTCTACACTGTCCCCATCAAACACTCCCAGGACAGGTACAGCACGGGGTTAGATACAGAGTAAAGCTCCCTCTACACTGTCCCTGTAAAACACTCCCAGGACAGGTACAGCACGGGGTTAGATACAGAGTAAAGCTCCCTCTACGCTTTCCCCATCAAACACTCCCAGGACAGGTACAGCACGGGGTTAGATACAGAGTAAAGCTCCCTCTACACTGTCCCCATCAAACACTCCCAGGACAGGTACAGCACGGGGTTAGATACAGAGTAAAGCTCCCTCTACGCTTTCCCCATCAAACACTCCCAGGACAGGTACAGCACGGGGTTAGATACAGAGTAAAGCTCCCTCTACACTGTCCCCATCAAACACTCCCAGGACAGGTACAGCACGGGGTTAGATACAGAGTAAAGCTCCCTCTACGCTTTCCCCATCAAACACTCCCAGGACAGGTACAGCACGGGGTTAGATACAGAGTAAAGCTCCCTCTACACTGTCCCCATCAAACACTCCCAGGACAGGTACAGTACGGGGTTAGATACAGAGTAAAGCTCCCTCCACACTGTCCCCATCAAACACTCCCAGGACAGGTACAGCACGGGGTTAGATACAGAGTAAAGCTCCCTCTACGCTTTCCCCATCAAACACTCCCAGGACAGGTACAGCACGGGGTGAGATACAGAGTAAAGCTCCCTCTACACTGTCCCCATCAAACACTCCCAGGACAGGTACAGCACGGGGTTAGATACAGAGTAAAGCTCTCTCTACACTGTCCCTATCAAACACTCGCAGGACAGGTACAGCACGGGGTTAGGTACAGAGTAAAGCTCCCTCTACACTGTCCCCATCAAACACTCGCAGGAAAGGTACAGCACGGGGCAAGATAATGATTAAAGCTCCCCGACACTCTCCCCATCAAACACTCCCAGGGCAGGTTCAGCACGGGGTGAGATACAGAGTAAATCTCCCTCTACACTGTCCCGATCAAACACTCCCAGGACAGATACAGCACAGGGTTGGGTACAGAGTAAAGTTCCCTCTACACTGTTCCCATCAAACACTCCCAGGACAAGTACAGCACGGGGCTAGATACAGAGTAAAGCTCCCTCTACACTGTCCTCATCAAACACTCGCAGGACAGGTACAGCACGGGGTTAGATACAGAGTAAAGCTCCCTCTACACAGTCCCCTTCAAACACTCCCAGGACAGGTACAGCATAGGGCTAGATACAGAGTAAAGCTGCCTCTACACTGTCCCCATGAAACACTCCCAGGACAGGTACAGCACGGGGTTAGATACAGAGTAAAGCTCTCTCTACACTGTCCCTATCAAACACTCGCAGGACAGGTACAGCACGGGGTTAGGTACAGAGTAAAGCTCCCTCTACACTGTCCCCATCAAACACTCCCAGGACAGGTACAGCACGGGGTTAGACACAGAGCAAAGCTCCCTCTACGCCTTCCCCATCAAACATTCACAGGACAGGTACAGCACGGGGTTAGATACAGAGTAAAGCTCCTTCCACACTGTCCCCATCAAACACTCCCAGGACAGGTACAGCACGGGGTTAGATACAGAGTATAGCTCCCTCGACACTGTCCCCATCAAACACTCCCAGGACAGGTACAGCACGGGGTTAGATACAGAGTAAAGTTCCCTCTACACTGTTCCCATCAAACTCTCCCAGGACAGATACAGCACGGGGTTAGACACAGAGTAAAGCTCCCTCTACACTGTCCCCATGAAATACACCCAGGACAGGTACAGCACGGGGTTAGATACAGAGTAAAGCTGCCTCTACACTGTTCCCATCAAACTCTCCCAGGACAGATACAGCACGGGGTTAGATACAGAGTAAAGCTCCCTCTACACTGTCCCCTTCAAACACTCCCAGGACAGGTACAGCATGGGGTTAGATACAGAGTAAAGCTCCCTCTACACTGTCCCCATCAAACACTCCCAGGACAGGGACAGCACGGTGTTAGATACAGAGGAAAGTTCCCTCTACACTGTTCCCATCAAACACGCCCAGGACAAGTACAGCATGGGGTTAGATACAGAGTAACGCTCTCTCTACACTGTCCCCATCAAACACTCGCAGGACAGGTACAGCACGGGGTTAGATACAGAGTAAAGTTCCCTCTACACTGTTCCCATCAAACTCTCCCAGGACAGGTACAGCACGGGGTTAGATACAGAGTAAAGCTGCCTCTACACTGTCCCCATCAAACATTCCCAGGACAGGTACAGCACGCGGTTGGGTACAGAGTAAAGCTCCCTCTACACTGTCCCCTCCAAACACTCCCAGGACAGATACAGTACGGGGTTAGATACAGAGTAAAGTTCCCTCTACACTGTTCCCATCAAACACTCCCAGGACAGGTACAGCATAGGGCTAGATACAGAGTAAAGCTCCCTCTACACTGTCCCCTTCAAACACTCCCAGGACAGGTACAGCACGGGGTTAGATACAGAGTAAAGCTCCCTCTACACTGTCCCCATCAAACACTCCCAGGACAGGCACAGCACGGGGTTAGATACAGAGTAAAGCTCACTCTACACTGTCCCCATCAAACACTCCCAGGACAGGGACAGCACGGTGTTAGATACAGAGGAAAGTTCCCTCTACACTGTTCCCATCAAACACGCCCAGGACAAGTACAGCACGGGGTTAGACACAGAGTAAAGCTCCCACTACACTGTCCCCATGAAACACTCCCAGGACAGGTACAGCACGGGGTTAGATACAGAGTAAAGCTCCCTCCACACTGTCCCCATCAAACACTCCCAGGACAGGGACAGCACGGTGTTAGATACAGAGGAAAGTTCCCTCTACACTGTTCCCATCAAACACGCCCAGGACAAGTACAGCATGGGGTTAGATACAGAGTAACGCTCTCTCTACACTGTCCCCATCAAACACTCGCAGGACAGGTACAGCACGGGGTTAGATACAGAGTAAAGCTCCCTCTGCACTGTCCCCATCAAACACTCCCAGGACAGGTACAGCACGGGGTTAGATACAGAGTAAAGCTCCCTCCACACTGTCCCCATCAAACACTCCCAGGACAGGTACAGCACGGGGTTAGATACAGAGTAAAGCTCCCTCTGCACTGTCCCCATCAAACACTCCCAGGACAGGTACAGCACGGGGTTAGATACAGAGTAAAGCTCCCTCTGCACTGTCCCCATCAAACACTCCCAGGACAGGTACAGCACGGGGTTAGATACAGAGTAAAGCTCCCTCTACACTGTCCCATCAAACACTCCCAGGACAGGTACAGCACGGGGTTAGATACAGAGTAAAGCTCCCTCTACACTGTCCCCATCAAACACTCCCAGGACAGGTACAGCACGGGGTTGGGTACAGAGTAAAGCTCCCTCCACACTGACCCCATCACCACTCCCGGGACAGGTACAGCACGGGGTTGGGTACAGAGTAAAGCTCCCTCTACACTGTTCCCATCAAACACTCCCAGGACAGATACAGCACGGGGCTAGATACAGAGTAAAGCTCCTTCTACACTGTCCCCATCAAACACTCCCAGGACAGGTACAGCACGGGGTTAGATACAGAGTAAAGCTCCCTCTACACTGTCCCCATCAAACACTCCCAGGACAGGTACAGCACGGGGTTGGGTACAGAGTAAAGCTCCCTCTACACTGTTCCCATCAAACACTCCCAGGACAGATACAGCACGGGGCTAGATACAGAGTAAAGCTCCTTCTACACTGTCCCCATCAAACACTCCCAGGACAGGTACAGCACGGGGTTAGATACAGAGTAAAGCTCCCTCTACACTGTCCCTGTAAAACACTCACAGGACAGGTACAGCACGGGGTTAGATACAGAGTAAAGCTCCCTCCACACTGTCCCCATCAAACACTCCCAGGACAGGTACAGCACGGGGTTAGATACAGAGTAAAGCTCCCTCTACACTGTCCCCATCAAACACTCCCAGGACAGGTACAGCACGGGGTTAGATACAGAGTAAAGCTCCCTCTACGCTTTCCCCATCAAACACTCCCAGGACAGGTACAGCACGGGGTTAAATACAGAGTAAAGCTGTCTGATATTCATTCCGTCCCTCTCTCCACATCCTGGGATACTCACCCTTGTTACAGATGTCACAGGTGTGATTCGGCCCCTCGCTGTGAACCTTCATGTGGTCGGTGATATAGGCAGCACTGAGCAGTTTCCCACACACGTGACAGGGAACCTTCTCCTCATGTCGGACCATGTGGGCACGTAATCTGTCCTTGGTGGCGAAGGCGGCCTCACAGGTCTGCAACAGGCAGATGGCAAAATAGGCTCTCAGCGGCAAAAACCCTGCACAGTCCCTCCCGCTGGGTACGGGTCAGTCCCTCCCGCTGGGTACGGGTCAGTCCCTCCCGCTGGGTACGGGTCAGTCCCTCCCGCTGGGTACGGGTCAGTCCCTCCCGCTGGGTACGGGTCAGTCCCTCCCGCTGGGTACGGGTCAGTGTCTCCCGCTGGGTACAGGTCAGTGTCTCCCGCTGGGTACGGGTCAGTCCCTCCCGCTGGGTACGGGTCAGTCCCTCCCGCTGGGTACGGGTCAGTCCCTCCCGCTGGGTACGGGTCAGTCCCTCCCGCTGGGTACGGGTCAGTCCCTCCCGCTGGGTACGGGTCAGTCCCTCCCGCTGGGTACGGGTCAGTGTCTCCCGCTGGGTACGGGTCAGTGTCTCCCGCTGGGTACGGGTCAGTGTCTCCCGCTGGGTACGGGTCAGTGTCTCCCGCTGGGTACGGGTCAGTTCCTCCCGCTGGGTAGGGGTCAGTCCCTCCCGCTGGGTAGGGGTCAGTCCCTCCCGCTGGGTACGGGTCAGTCCCTCCCGCTGGGTACGGGTCAGTCCCTCCCGCTGGGTACTGGTCAGTCCCTCCCGCTGGGTACGGGTCAGTCCCTCCCGCTGGGTACGGGTCAGTCCCTCCTTCTGGGTACGGGTCAGTCCCTCCCGCTGGGTACGGGTCGGTCCCTCCTGCTGGGTACGGGTCAGTCCCTCCCGCTGGGTACGGGTCAGTCCCTCCCGCTGGGTACGGGTCAGTCCCTCCCGCTGGGTACGGGTCAGTGTCTCCCGCTGGGTCCGGGTCGGTCCCTCCCACTGGGTACGGGTCAGTGTCTCCCGCTGGGTCCGGGTCGGTCCCTCCCACTGGGTACGGGTCAGTGTCTCCCGCTGGGTACGGGTCAGTCCCTCCCGCTGGGTACGGGCCAGTCCCTCCCGCTGGGTACGGGTCAGTCCCTCCCGCTGGGTACGGGTCAGTCCCTCCCGCTGGGTACGGGTCAGTCCCTCCCGCTGGGTACGGGTCAGTCCCTCCCGCTGGGTACGGGTCAGTCCCTCCCGCTGGGTACGGGTCAGTCCCTCCCGCTGGGTACGGGTCGGTCCCTCCCGCTGGGTACGGGTCGGTCCCTCCCGCTGGGTACGGGTCGGTCCCTCCCGCTGGGTACGGGTCAGTCCCTCCCGCTGGGTACGGGTCAGTCCCTCCCGCTGGGTACGGGTCAGTGTCTCCCGCTGGGTACGGGTCAGTGTCTCCCGCTGGGTACGGGTCAGTCCCTCCCGCTGGGTACGGGTCAGTCCCTCCCGCTGGGTACGGGTCAGTCCCTCCCGCTGGGTACGGGTCAGTGTCTCCCGCTGGGTACGGGTCAGTCCCTCCCGCCGGGTACGGGTCAGTCCCTCCCGCTGGGTACGGGTCAGTCCCCCCCGCTGGGTACGGGTCAGTCCCTCCCGCTGGGTACGGGTCAGTCCCTCCCGCTGGGTACGGATCAGTGTCTCCCGCTGGGTACGGGTCAGTGTCTCCCGCTGGGTACGGGTCAGTCCCTCCCGCTGGGTACGGGTCAGTGTCTCCCGCTGGGTTCGGGTCAGTCCCTCCCGCTGGGTACGGGTCCGTCCCTTCCGCTGGGTACAGGTCCGTCCCTTCCGCTGGGTACGGGTCAGTCCCTCCCGCTGGGTACGGGTCAGTGTCTCCCGCTGGGTACGGGTCAGTCCCTCCCGCTGGGTACGGGTCAGTCCCTTCCGCTGGGTACGGGTCCGTCCCTCCCGCTGGGTACGAGTCAGTCCCTCCCGCTGGGTACGGGTCAGTCCCTCCCGCTGGGTACGGGTCCGTCCCTTCCGCTGGGTACGGGTCAGTCCCTCCCGCTGGGTACGGGTCAGTCCCTCCCGCTGGGTACGGGTCAGTCCCTCCCGCTGGGTACGGGTCAGTCCCTTCCGCTGGGTACGGGTCAGTCCCTCCCGCTGGGTACGGGTCAGTGTCTCCCGCTGGGTCCGGGTCGGTCCCTCCCACTGGGTACGGGTCAGTGTCTCCCGCTGGGTCCGGGTCGGTCCCTCCCACTGGGTACGGGTCAGTGTCTCCCGCTGGGTACGGGTCAGTCCCTCCCGCTGGGTACGGGTCAGTCCCTCCCGCTGGGTACGGGTCAGTCCCTCCCGCTGGGTACGGGTCAGTCCCTCCCGCTGGGTACGGGTCAGTCCCTCCCGCTGGGTACGGGTCAGTCCCTCCCGCTGGGTACGGGTCAGTCCCTCCCGCTGGGTACGGGTCGGTCCCTCCCGCTGGGTACGGGTCGGTCCCTCCCGCTGGGTACGGGTCGGTCCCTCCCGCTGGGTACGGGTCAGTCCCTCCCGCTGGGTACGGGTCAGTCCCTCCCGCTGGGTACGGGTCAGTGTCTCCCGCTGGGTACGGGTCAGTGTCTCCCGCTGGGTACGGGTCAGTCCCTCCCGCTGGGTACGGGTCAGTCCCTCCCGCTGGGTAGGGGTCAGTCCCTCCCGCTGGGTAGGGGTCAGTCCCTCCCGCTGGGTACGGGTCAGTCCCTCCCGCTGGGTACGGGTCAGTCCCTCCCGCTGGGTACGGGTCAGTCCCTCCCGCCGGGTACGGGTCAGTGTCTCCCGCCGGGTACGGGTCAGTCCCTCCCGCCGGGTACGGGTCAGTCCCTCCCGCTGGGTACGGGTCAGTTCCCCCCGCTGGGTACGGGTCAGTCCCTCCCGCTGGGTACGGGTCAGTCCCTCCCGCTGGGTACGGGTCAGTGTCTCCCGCTGGGTACGGGTCAGTCCCTCCCGCTGGGTACGGGTCAGTGTCTCCCGCTGGGTTCGGGTCAGTCCCTCCCGCTGGGTACGGGTCCGTCCCTTCCGCTGGGTACAGGTCCGTCCCTTCCGCTGGGTACGGGTCAGTCCCTCCCGCTGGGTACGGGTCAGTCCCTCCCGCTGGGTACGGGTCAGTCCCTCCCGCTGGGTACGGGTCAGTCCCTCCCGCTGGGTACGGGTCAGTCCCTCCCGCTGGGTACGGGTCAGTCCCTCCCGCTGGGTACGGGTCAGTGTCTCCCGCTGGGTACGGGTCAGTTCCTCCCGCTGGGTAGGGGTCAGTCCCTCCCGCTGGGTAGGGGTCAGTCCCTCCCGCTGGGTACGGGTCAGTCCCTCCCGCTGGGTACGGGTCAGTCCCTCCCGCTGGGTACTGGTCAGTCCCTCCCGCTGGGTACGGGTCAGTCCCTCCCGCTGGGTACGGGTCAGTGTCTCCCGCTGGGTACGGGTCAGTCCCTCCCGCTGGGTACGGGTCAGTCCCTTCCGCTGGGTACGAGTCCGTCCCTCCCGCTGGGTACGGGTCAGTCCCTCCCGCTGGGTACGAGTCAGTCCCTCCCGTTGGGTACGGGTCAGTCCCTCCCGCTGGGTACGGGTCCGTCCCTTCCGCTGGGTACGGGTCAGTCCCTCCCGCTGGATACGGGTCAGTCCCTCCCGCTGGGTACGGGTCAGTCCCTCCCGCTGGGTACGGGTCAGTCCCTTCCGCTGGGTACGGGTCCGTCCCTCCCGCTGGGTACGGGTCAGTGTCTCCCGCTGGGTACGGGTCAGTCCCTCCCGCTGGGTACGGGTCAGTCCCTCCCGCTGGGTACGGGTCAGTCCCTCCCGCTGGGTACGGGTCAGTCCCTCCCGCTGGGTACGGGTCAGTCCCTCCCGCTGGGTACGAGTCAGTCCCTCCCGCTGGGTACGGGTCAGTCCCTCCCGCTGGGTACGGGTCAGTCCCTCCCGCTGGGTACGGGTCAGTGTCTCCCGCTGGGTACGGGTCAGTCCCTCCCCCTGGGTACGGGTCCGTCCCTTCCGCTGGGTACGGGTCAGTCCCTCCCGCCGGGTACGGGTCAGTCCCTCCCGCCGGGTACGGGTCAGTCCCTCCCGCCGGGTTCGGGTCAGTGTCTCCCGCTGGGTACGGGTCAGTCCCTCCCGCTGGGTACGGGTCAGTCCCTCCCGCTGGGTACGGGTCAGTCCCTCCCGCTGGGTACGGGTCAGTCCCTCCCGCTGGGTACGGGTCAGTGTCTCCCGCTGGGTTCGGGTCAGTCCCTCCCGCTGGGTACGGGTCCGTCCCTTCCGCTGGGTACGGGTCCGTCCCTTCCGCTGGGTACGGGTCAGTCCCTCCCGCTGGGTACGGGTCAGTGTCTCCCGCTGGGTACGGGTCAGTCCCTCCCGCTGGGTACGGGTCAGTCCCTTCCGCTGGGTACGGGTCCGTCCCTCCCGCTGGGTACGAGTCAGTCCCTCCCGCTGGGTACGGGTCAGTCCCTCCCGCTGGGTACGGGTCCGTCCCTTCCGCTGGGTACGGGTCAGTCCCTCCCGCTGGGTACGGGTCAGTCCCTCCCGCTGGGTACGGGTCAGTCCCTCCCGCTGGGTACGGGTCAGTCCCTTCCGCTGGGTACGGGTCAGTCCCTCCCGCTGGGTACGGGTCAGTGTCTCCCGCTGGGTCCGGGTCGGTCCCTCCCACTGGGTACGGGTCAGTGTCTCCCGCTGGGTCCGGGTCGGTCCCTCCCACTGGGTACGGGTCAGTGTCTCCCGCTGGGTACGGGTCAGTCCCTCCCGCTGGGTACGGGTCAGTCCCTCCCGCTGGGTACGGGTCAGTCCCTCCCGCTGGGTACGGGTCAGTCCCTCCCGCTGGGTACGGGTCAGTCCCTCCCGCTGGGTACGGGTCGGTCCCTCCCGCTGGGTACGGGTCGGTCCCTCCCGCTGGGTACGGGTCGGTCCCTCCCGCTGGGTACGGGTCAGTCCCTCCCGCTGGGTACGGGTCAGTCCCTCCCGCTGGGTACGGGTCAGTCCCTCCCGCTGGGTACGGGTCAGTGTCTCCCGCTGGGTACGGGTCAGTCCCTCCCGCTGGGTACGGGTCAGTCCCTCCCGCCGGGTACGGGTCAGTCCCTCCCGCCGGGTACGGGTCAGTGTCTCCCGCCGGGTACGGGTCAGTCCCTCCCGCCGGGTACGGGTCAGTCCCTCCCGCTGGGTACGGGTCAGTCCCCCCCGCTGGGTACGGGTCAGTCCCTCCCGCTGGGTACGGGTCAGTCCCTCCCGCTGGGTACGGGTCAGTCCCTCCCGCTGGGTACGGGTCAGTGTCTCCCGCTGGGTACGGGTCAGTCCCTCCCGCTGGGTACGGGTCAGTGTCTCCCGCTGGGTTCGGGTCAGTCCCTCCCGCTGGGTACGGGTCCGTCCCTTCCGCTGGGTACAGGTCCGTCCCTTCCGCTGGGTACGGGTCAGTCCCTCCCGCTGGGTACGGGTCAGTCCCTCCCGCTGGGTACGGGTCAGTCCCTCCCGCTGGGTACGGGTCAGTCCCTCCCGCTGGGTACGGGTCAGTCCCTCCCGCTGGGTACGGGTCAGTGTCTCCCGCTGGGTACGGGTCAGTTCCTCCCGCTGGGTAGGGGTCAGTCCCTCCCGCTGGGTAGGGGTCAGTCCCTCCCGCTGGGTACGGGTCAGTCCCTCCCGCTGGGTACGGGTCAGTCCCTCCCGCTGGGTACTGGTCAGTCCCTCCCGCTGGGTACGGGTCAGTCCCTCCCGCTGGGTACGGGTCAGTGTCTCCCGCTGGGTACGGGTCAGTCCCTCCCGCTGGGTACGGGTCAGTCCCTTCCGCTGGGTACGAGTCCGTCCCTCCCGCTGGGTACGGGTCAGTCCCTCCCGCTGGGTACGAGTCAGTCCCTCCCGTTGGGTACGGGTCAGTCCCTCCCGCTGGGTACGGGTCCGTCCCTTCCGCTGGGTACGGGTCAGTCCCTCCCGCTGGATACGGGTCAGTCCCTCCCGCTGGGTACGGGTCAGTCCCTCCCGCTGGGTACGGGTCAGTCCCTTCCGCTGGGTACGGGTCCGTCCCTCCCGCTGGGTACGGGTCAGTGTCTCCCGCTGGGTACGGGTCAGTCCCTCCCGCTGGGTACGGGTCAGTCCCTCCCGCTGGGTACGGGTCAGTCCCTCCCGCTGGGTACGGGTCAGTCCCTCCCGCTGGGTACGGGTCAGTCCCTCCCGCTGGGTACGAGTCAGTCCCTCCCGCTGGGTACGGGTCAGTCCCTCCCGCTGGGTACGGGTCAGTCCCTCCCGCTGGGTACGGGTCAGTCCCTCCCGCTGGGTACGGGTCAGTCCCTCCCCCTGGGTACGGGTCCGTCCCTTCCGCCGGGTACGGGTCAGTCCCTCCCGCCGGGTACGGGTCAGTCCCTCCCGCCGGGTACGGGTCAGTCCCTCCCGCCGGGTTCGGGTCAGTGTCTCCCGCTGGGTACGGGTCAGTCCCTCCCGCTGGGTACGGGTCAGTCCCTCCCGCTGGGTACGGGTCAGTCCCTCCCGCTGGGTACGGGTCAGTCCCTCCCGCTGGGTACGGGTCAGGCCCTCCCGCTGGGTACGGGTCAGTGTCTCCCGCTGGGTACGGGTCAGTCCCTCCCGCTGGGTACGGGTCAGTCCCTCCCGCTGGGTACGGGTCAGTCCCTCCCGCTGGGTACGGGTCACTCCCTCCCGCTGGGTGCGGGTCAGTCCCTCCCGCTGGGTACGGGTCAGTCCCTCCCGCCGGGTACGGATCAGTCCCTCCCGCTGGGTACGGGTCAGTCCCTCCCGCTGGGTACGGGTCAGTGTCTCCCGCTGGGTACGGGTCAGTCCCTCCCGCTGGGTACGGGTCCGTCCCTTCCGCTGGGTACGGGTCAGTGTCTCCCGCTGGGTACGGGTCAGTGTCTCCCGCTGGGTACGGGTCAGTCCCTCCCGCTGGGTACGGGTCAGTCCCTCTCGCTGGGTACGGGTCAGTCCCTCCCGCTGGGTACGGGTCAGTGTCTCCCGCTGGGTACGGGTCAGTCCCTCCCGCTGGGTACGGGTCAGTGTCTCCCGCTGGGTACGGGTCAGTCCCTCCCGCTGGGTACGGGTCAGTCCCTCCCGCTGGGTACGGGTCAGTCCCTCCCGCTGGGTACGGGTCAGTCCCTCCCGCTGGGTACGGGTCAGTGTCTCCCGCTGGGTACGGGTAAGTGTGTCCCGCTGGGTACGGGTCAGTGTCTCCCGCTGGGTACGGGTCAGTCCCTCCCGCTGGGTACGGGTCAGTCCCTCCCGCTGGGTACAGGTCAGTGTCTCCCGCTGGGTACGGGTCAGTCCCTCCCGCTGGGTACGGGTCAGTCCCTCCCGCTGGGTACGGGTCAGTCCCTCCCGCTGGGTACGGGTCAGTCCCTCCCGCTGGGTACGGGTCAGTCCCTCCCGCTGGGTACGGGTCAGTGTCTCCCGCTGGGTACGGGTCAGTGTCTCCCGCTGGGTACGGGTCAGTGTCTCCCGCTGGGTACGGGTCAGTTCCTCCAGCTGGGTAGGGGTCAGTCCCTCCCGCTGGGTAGGGGTCAGTCCCTCCCGCTGGGTACGGGTCAGTCCCTCCCGCTGGGTACGGGTCAGTCCCTCCCGCTGGGTACTGGTCAGTCCCTCCCGCTGGGTACGGGTCAGTCCCTCCCGCTGGGTACGGGTCAGTCCCTCCCTCTGGGTACGGGTCAGTCCCTCCCGCTGGGTACGGGTCGGTCCCTCCCGCTGGGTACGGGTCAGTCCCTCCCGCTGGGTACGGGTCAGTCCCTCCCGCTGGGTACGGGTCAGTGTCTCCCGCTGGGTCCGGGTCGGTCCCTCCCGCTGGGTACGGGTCAGTCCCTCCCGCTGGGTACGGGTCAGTCCCTCCCACTGGGTACGGGTCAGTGTCTCCCGCTGGGTCCGGGTCGGTCCCTCCCGCTGGGTACGGGTCAGTGTCTCCCGCTGGGTACGGGTCAGTCCCTCCCGCTGGGTACGGGTCAGTCCCTCCCGCTGGGTACGGGTCAGTCCCTCCCGCTGGGTACGGGTCAGTCCCTCCCGCTGGGTACGGGTCAGTCCCTCCCGCTGGCTACGGGTCAGTCCCTCCCGCTGGGTACGGGTCAGTCCCTCCCGCTGGGTACGGGTCAGTCCCTCCCGCTGGGTACGGGTCGGTCCCTCCCGCTGGGTACGGGTCGGTCCCTCCCGCTGGGTACGGGTCGGTCCCTCCCGCTGGGTACGGGTCAGTCCCTCCCGCTGGGTACGGGTCAGTCCCTCCTGCTGGGTACGGGTCAGTGTCTCCCGCTGGGTACGGGTCAGTGTCTCCCGCTGGGTACGGGTCAGTCCCTCCCGCTGGGTACGGGTCAGTCCCTCCCGCTGGGTACGGGTCAGTCCCTCCCGCTGGGTACGGGTCAGTCCCTCCCGCTGGGTACGGGTCAGTGTCTCCCGCTGGGTACGGGTCAGTCCCTCCCGCCGGGTACGGGTCAGTCCCTCCCGCCGGGTACGGGTCAGTCCCCCCCGCCGGGTACGGGTCAGTCCCTCCCGCTGGGTACGGGTCAGTCCCTCCCGCTGGGTACGGGTCAGTGTCTCCCGCTGGGTACGGGTCAGTGTCTCCCGCTGGGTACGGGTCAGTCCCTCCCGCTGGGTACGGGTCAGTGTCTCCCGCTGGGTACGGGTCAGTCCCTCCCGCTGGGTAGGGGTCCGTCCCTTCCGCTGGGTACGGGTCAGTCCCTCCCGCTGGGTACGGGTCAGTCCCTCCCGCTGGGTACAGGTCCGTCCCTTCCGCTGGGTACGGGTCAGTCCCTCCCGCTGGGTACGGGTCAGTCCCTCCCGCTGGGTACGGGTCAGTGTGTCCCGCTGGGTACGGGTCAGTGTCTCCCGCTGGGTACGGGTCAGTCCCTCCCGCCGGGTACGGGTCAGTCCCTCCCGCTGGGTACGGGTCAGTCCCCCCCGCTGGGTACGGGTCAGTCCCTCCCGCTGGGTACGGGTCAGTCCCTCCCGCTGGGTACGGGTCAGTCCCTCCCGCTGGGTACGGGTCAGTGTCTCCCGCTGGGTACGGGTCAGTGTCTCCCGCTGGGTACGGGTCAGTGTCTCCCGCTGGGTACGGGTCAGTGTCTCCCGCTGGGTACGGGTCAGTTCCTCCTGCTGGGTAGGGGTCAGTCCCTCCCGCTGGGTAGGGGTCAGTCCCTCCCGCTGGGTACGGGTCAGTCCCTCCCGCTGGGTACGGGTCAGTCCCTCCCGCTGGGTACGGGTCAGTGTCTCCCGCTGGGTACGGGTCAGTCCCTCCCGCTGGGTACTGGTCAGTCCCTCCCGCTGGGTACGGGTCAGTCCCTCCTTCTGGGTACGGGTCAGTCCCTCCCGCTGGGTACGGGTCGGTCCCTCCCGCTGGGTACGGGTCAGTCCCTCCCGCTGGGTACGGGTCAGTCCCTCCCGCTGGGTACGGGTCAGTCCCTCCCGCTGGGTACGGGTCAGTCCCTCCCGCTGGGTACGGGTCAGTCCCTCCCGCTGGGTACGGGTCAGTGTCTCCCGCTGGGTACGGGTCAGTGTCTCCCGCTGGGTACGGGTCAGTCCCTCCCGCTGGGTACGGGTCAGTCCCTCCCGCTGGGTACGGGTCAGTGTCTCCCGCTGGGTACGGGTCAGTGTCTCCCGCCGGGTACGGGTCAGTCCCTCCCGCCGGGTACGGGTCAGTCCCCCCCGCTGGGTACGGGTCAGTCCCTCCCGCTGGGTACGGGTCAGTCCCTCCCGCTGGGTACGGGTCAGTGTCTCCCGCTGGGTACGGGTCAGTGTCTCCCGCTGGGTACGGGTCAGTGTCTCCCGCTGGGTACGGGTCAGTCCCTCCCGCTGGGTACGGGTCAGTCCCTCCCGCTGGGTACGGGTCCGTCCCTTCCGCTGGGTACAGGTCCGTCCCTTCCGCTGGGTACGGGTCAGTCCCTCCCGCTGGGTACGGGTCAGTGTCTCCCGCTGGGTACGGGTCAGTCCCTCCCGCTGGGTACGGGTCAGTCCCTTCCGCTGGGTACGGGTCCGTCCCTCCCGCTGGGTACGGGTCAGTCCCTCCCGCTGGGTACGAGTCAGTCCCTCCCGCTGGGTACGGGTCAGTCCCTCCCGCTGGGTACGGGTCCGTCCCTCCCGCTGGGTACGGGTCAGTCCCTCCCGCTGGGTACGGGTCAGTCCCTCCCGCTGGGTACGGGTCAGTCCCTCCCGCTGGGTACGGGTCAGTCCCTTCCGCTGGGTACGGGTCCGTCCCTCCCGCTGGGTACGGGTCAGTGTCTCCCGCTGGGTACGGGTCAGTGTCTCCCGCTGGGTACGGGTCAGTCCCTCCCGCTGGGTACGGGTCAGTCCCTCCCGCTGGGTACGGGTCAGTCCCTCCCGCTGGGTACGGGTCAGTCCCTCCCGCTGGGTACGGGTCAGTCCCTCCGCTGGGTACGAGTCAGTCCCTCCCGCTGGGTACGGGTCAGTCCCTCCCGCTGGGTACGGGTCAGTGTCTCCCGCTGGGTACGGGTCAGTGTCTCCCGCTGGGTACGGGTCAGTCCCTCCCCCTGGGTACGGGTCCGTCCCTTCCGCTGGGTACGGGTCAGTCCCTCCCGCCGGGTACGGGTCAGTCCCTCCCGCTGGGTACGGGTCAGTGTCTCCCGCTGGGTACGGGTCAGTGTCTCCCGCTGGGTACGGGTCAGTGTCTCCCGCTGGGTACGGGTCAGTCCCTCCCGCTGGGTACGGGTCCGTCCCTTCCGCTGGGTACAGGTCCGTCCCTTCCGCTGGGTACGGGTCAGTCCCTCCCGCTGGGTACGGGTCAGTGTCTCCCGCTGGGTACGGGTCAGTCCCTCCCGCTGGGTACGGGTCAGTCCCTTCCGCTGGGTACGGGTCCGTCCCTCCCGCTGGGTACGGGTCAGTCCCTCCCGCTGGGTACGAGTCAGTCCCTCCCGCTGGGTACGGGTCAGTCCCTCCCGCTGGGTACGGGTCCGTCCCTTCCGCTGGGTACGGGTCAGTCCCTCCCGCTGGGTACGGGTCAGTCCCTCCCGCTGGGTACGGGTCAGTCCCTCCCGCTGGGTACGGGTCAGTCCCTTCCGCTGGGTACGGGTCCGTCCCTCCCGCTGGGTACGGGTCAGTGTCTCCCGCTGGGTACGGGTCAGTGTCTCCCGCTGGGTACGGGTCAGTTCCTCCCGCTGGGTACGGGTCAGTCCCTCCCGCTGGGTACGGGTCAGTCCCTCCCGCTGGGTACGGGTCAGTCCCTCCCGCTGGGTACGAGTCAGTCCCTCCCGCTGGGTACGGGTCAGTCCCTCCCGCTGGGTACGGGTCAGTGTCTCCCGCTGGGTACGGGTCAGTGTCTCCCGCTGGGTACGGGTCAGTCCCTCCCCCTGGGTACGGGTCCGTCCCTTCCGCTGGGTACGGGTCAGTCCCTCCCGCCGGGTACGGGTCAGTCCCTCCCGCCGGGTACGGGTCAGTCCCTCCCGCCGGGTACGGGTCAGTGTCTCCCGCTGGGTACGGGTCAGTCCCTCCCGCTGGGTACGGGTCAGTCCCTCCCGCTGGGTACGGGTCAGTCCCTCCCGCTGGGTACGGGTCAGTCCCTCCCGCTGGGTACGGGTCAGGCCCTCCCGCTGGGTACGGGTCAGTGTCTCCCGCTGGGTACGGGTCAGTCCCTCCCGCTGGGTACAGGTCAGTCCCTCTCGCTGGGTACGGGTCAGTCCCTCCCGCTGGGTACGGGTCAGTGTCTCCCGCTGGGTACGGGTCAGTCCCTCCCGCTGGGTACGGGTCAGTGTCTCCCGCTGGGTACGGGTCAGTCCCTCCCGCTGGGTACGGGTCAGTCCCTCCCGCTGGGTACGGGTCAGTCCCTCCCGCTGGGTACGGGTCGGTCCCTCCCGCTGGGTACGGGTCGGTCCCTCCCGCTGGGTACGGGTCAGTCCCTCCCGCTGGGTACGGGTCAGTCCCTCCCGCTGGGTACGGGTCAGTGTCTCCCGCTGGGTACGGGTCAGTGTGTCCCGCTGGGTACGGGTCAGTGTCTCCCGCTGGGTACGGGTCAGTCCCTCCCGCTGGGTACGGGTCAGTCCCTCCCGCTGGGTACGGGTCAGTCCCTCCCGCTGGGTACGGGTCAGTCCCTCCCGCTGGGTACGGGTCAGTGTCTCCCGCTGGGTACGGGTCAGTGTCTCCCGCTGGGTATGGGTCAGTGTCTCCCGCTGGGTACGGGTCAGTCCCTCCCGCTGGGTACGGGTCAGTCCCTCCCGCTGGGTACGGGTCAGTCCCTCCCGCTGGGTACGGGTCAGTCCCTCCCGCTGGGTACGGGTCAGTCCCTCCCGCTGGGTACGGGTCAGTCCCTCCCGCTGGGTACGGGTCAGTCCCTCCCGCTGGGTACGGGTCAGTGTCTCCCGCTGGGTACGGGTCAGTGTCTCCCGCTGGGTACGGGTCAGTCCCTCCCGCTGGGTACGGGTCAGTCCCTCCCGCTGGGTACGGGTCAGTCCCTCCCGCTGGGTACGGGTCAGTCCCTCCCGCTGGGTACGGGTCAGTGTCTCCCGCTGGGTACGGGTCAGTGTCTCCCGCTGGGTACGGGTCAGTCCCTCCCGCTGGGTACGGGTCAGTCCCTCCCGCCGGGTGCGGGTCAGTCCCTCCCGCCGGGTACGGGTCAGTCCCTCCCGCTGGGTACGGGTCAGTGTCTCCCGCCGGGTACGGGTCAGTCCCTCCCGCTGGGTACGGGTCAGTCCCCCCCGCTGGGTACGGGTCAGTCCCTCCCGCCGGGTACGGGTCAGTCCCTCCCGCTGGGTACGGGTCCGTCCCTTCCGCTGGGTACTGGTCCGTCTCTTCCGCTGGGTACGGGTCAGTCCCTCCCGCTGGGTACGGGTCAGTGTCTCCCGCTGGGTACGGGTCAGTCCCTCCCGCTGGGTACGGGTCAGTCCCTTCCGCTGGGTACGGGTCCGTCCCTCCCGCTGGGTACGGGTCAGTCCCCCCCGCTGGGTACGAGTCAGTCCCTCCCGCTGGGTACGGGTCAGTCCCTCCCGCTGGGTACGGGTCCGTCCCTTCCGCTGGGTACGGGTCAGTCCCTCCCGCTGGGTACGGGTCAGTCCCTCCCGCTGGGTACGGGTCAGTCCCTCCCGCTGGGTACGGGTCAGTCCCTTCCGCTGGGTACGGGTCCGTCCCTCCCGCTGGGTACGGGTCAGTGTCTCCCGCTGGGTACGGGTCAGTCCCTCCCGCTGGGTACGGGTCAGTCCCTCCCGCTGGGTACGGGTCAGTCCCTCCCGCTGGGTACGGGTCAGTCCCTCCCGCTGGGTACGGGTCAGTCCCTCCCGCTGGGTACGAGTCAGTCCCTCCCGCTGGGTACGGGTCAGTCCCTCCCGTTGGGTACGGGTCAGTCCCTCCCGCTGGGTACGGGTCAGTGTCTCCCGCTGGGTACGGGTCAGTCCCTCCCCCTGGGTACGGGTCCGTCCCTTCCGCTGGGTACGGGTCAGTCCCTCCCGCCGGGTGCGGGTCAGTCCCTCCCGCCGGGTACGGGTCAGTCCCTCCCGCTGGGTACGGGTCAGTGTCTCCCGCTGGGTACGGGTCAGTCCCTCCCGCTGGGTACGGGTCAGTCCCTCCCGCTGGGTACGGGTCAGTCCCTCCCGCTGGGTACGGGTCAGTCCCTCCCGCTGGGTACGGGTCAGGCCCTCCCGCTGGGTACGGGTCAGTGTCTCCCGCTGGGTACGGGTCAGTCCCTCCCGCTGGGTACGGGTCAGTCCCTCCCGCTGGGTACGGGTCAGTCCCTCCCGCTGGGTGCGGGTCAGTCCCTCCCGCTGGGTACGGATCAGTCCCTCCCGCCGGGTACGGATCAGTCCCTCCCGCTGGGTACGGGTCAGTCCCTCCCGCTGGGTGCGGGTCAGTCCCTCCCGCTGGGTACGGGTCAGTCCCTCCCGCCGGGTACGGATCAGTCCCTCCCGCTGGGTACGGGTCAGTCCCTCCCGCTGGGTACGGGTCAGTCCCTCCCGCTGGGTACGAGTCAGTCCCTCCCGCTGGGTACGGGTCAGTGTCTCCCGCTGGGTACGGGTCAGTCCCTCCCCCTGGGTACGGGTCCGTCCCTTCCGCTGGGTACGGGTCAGTCCCTCCCGCCGGGTGCGGGTCAGTCCCTCCCGCCGGGTACGGGTCAGTCCCTCCCGCTGGGTACGGGTCAGTGTCTCCCGCTGGGTACGGGTCAGTCCCTCCCGCTGGGTACGGGTCAGTCCCTCCCGCTGGGTACGGGTCAGTCCCTCCCGCTGGGTACGGGTCAGTCCCTCCCGCTGGGTACGGGTCAGGCCCTCCCGCTGGGTACGGGTCAGTGTCTCCCGCTGGGTACGGGTCAGTCCCTCCCGCTGGGTACGGGTCAGTCCCTCCCGCTGGGTACGGGTCAGTCCCTCCCGCTGGGTGCGGGTCAGTCCCTCCCGCTGGGTACGGGTCAGTCCCTCCCGCCGGGTACGGATCAGTCCCTCCCGCTGGGTACGGGTCAGTCCCTCCCGCTGGGTACGGGTCAGTGTCTCCCGCTGGGTACGGGTCAGTCCCTCCCGCTGGGTACGGGTCAGTCCCTCCCGCTGGGTACGGGTCCGTCCCTTCCGCTGGGTACGGGTCAGTGTCTCCCGCTGGGTACGGGTCAGTGTCTCCCGCTGGGTACGGGTCAGTCCCTCCCGCTGGGTACGGGTCAGTCCCTCTCGCTGGGTACGGGTCAGTCCCTCCCGCTGGGTACGGGTCAGTCCCTCCCGCTGGGTACGGGTCAGTCCCTCCCGCTGGGTACGGGTCAGTGTCTCCCGCTGGGTACGGGTCAGTCCCTCCCGCTGGGTACGGGTCAGTCCCTCCCGCTGGGTACGGGTCAGTCCCTCCCGCTGGGTACGGGTCGGTCCCTCCCGCTGGGTACGGGTCGGTCCCTCCCGCTGGGTACGGGTCAGTCCCTCCCGCTGGGTACGGGTCAGTGTCTCCGGCTGGGTACGGGTCAGTGTGTCCCGCTGGGTACGGGTCAGTGTCTCCCGCTGGGTACGGGTCAGTCCCTCCCGCTGGGTACGGGTCAGTCCCTCCCGCTGGGTACGGGTCAGTCCCTCCCGCTGGGTACGGGTCAGTCCCTCCCGCTGGGTACGGGTCAGTGTCTCCCGCTGGGTACGGGTCAGTCCCTCCCGCTGGGTACGGGTCAGTCCCTCCCGCTGGGTACGGGTCAGTGTCTCCCGCTGGGTACGGGTCAGTGTCTCCCGCTGGGTACGGGTCAGTGTCTCCCGCTGGGTACGGGTCAGTCCCTCCCGCTGGGTACGGGTCAGTCCCTCCCGCTGGGTACGGGTCAGTCCCTCCCGCTGGGTACGGGTCAGTCCCTCCCGCTGGGTACGGGTCAGTCCCTCCCGCTGGGTACGGGTCAGTGTCTCCCGCTGGGTACGGGTCAGTGTCTCCCGCTGGGTACGGGTCAGTGTCTCCCGCTGGGTACGGGTCAGTGTCTCCCGCTGGGTACGGGTCAGTTCCTCCCGCTGGGTAGGGGTCAGTCCCTCCCGCTGGGTAGGGGTCAGTCCCTCCCGCTGGGTAGGGGTCAGTCCCTCCCGCTGGGTACGGGTCAGTCCCTCCCGCTGGGTACTGGTCAGTCCCTCCCGCTGGGTACGGGTCAGTCCCTCCCGCTGGGTACGGGTCAGTCCCTCCTTCTGGGTACGGGTCAGTCCCTCCCGCTGGGTACGGGTCGGTCCCTCCCGCTGGGTACGGGTCGGTCCCTCCCGCTGGGTACGGGTCATTCCCTCCCGCTGGGTACGGGTCAGTCCCTCCCGCTGGGTACGGGTCAGTCCCTCCCGCTGGGTACGGGTCAGTCCCTCCCGCTGGGTACGGGTCAGTCCCTCCCGCTGGGTACGGGTCAGTCCCTCCCGCTGGGTACGGGTCAGTCCCTCCCGCTGGGTACGGGTCAGTCCCTCCCGCTGGGTACGGGTCAGTCCCTCCCGCTGGGTACGGGTCGGTCCCTCCCGCTGGGTACGGGTCGGTCCCTCCCGCTGGGTACGGGTCAGTCCCTCCCGCTGGGTACGGGTCAGTCCCTCCCGCTGGGTACGGGTCAGTCCCTCCCGCTGGGTACGGGTCAGTCCCTCCCGCTGGGTACGGGTCAGTGTCTCCCGCTGGGTACGGGTCAGTGTCTCCCGCTGGGTACGGGTCAGTCCCTCCCGCTGGGTACGGGTCAGTCCCTCCCGCTGGGTACGAGTCAGTCCCTCCCGCTGGGTACGGGTCAGTCCCTCCCGCTGGGTACGGGTCAGTCCCTCCCGCCGGGTACGGGTCAGTCCCTCCCGCTGGGTACGGGTCCGTCCCTTCCGCTGGGTACTGGTCCGTCTCTTCCGCTGGGTACGGGTCAGTCCCTCCCGCTGGGTACGGGTCAGTGTCTCCCGCTGGGTACGGGTCAGTCCCTCCCGCTGGGTACGGGTCAGTCCCTTCCGCTGGGTACGGGTCCGTCCCTCCCGCTGGGTACGGGTCAGTCCCTCCCGCTGGGTACGAGTCAGTCCCTCCCGCTGGGTACGGGTCAGTCCCTCCCGCTGGGTACGGGTCCGTCCCTCCCGCTGGGTACGGGTCAGTCCCTCCCGCTGGGTACGGGTCAGTCCCTCCCGCTGGGTACGGGTCAGTCCCTCCCGCTGGGTACGGGTCAGTCCCTTCCGCTGGGTACGGGTCCGTCCCTCCCGCTGGGTACGGGTCCGTCCCTCCCGCTGGGTACGGGTCAGTCCCTCCCGCTGGGTACGGGTCAGTCCCTCCCGCTGGGTACGGGTCAGTCCCTCCCGCTGGGTACGGGTCAGTCCCTCCCGCTGGGTACGGGTCAGTCCCTCCCGCTGGGTACGAGTCAGTCCCTCCCGCTGGGTACGGGTCAGTCCCTCCCGTTGGGTACGGGTCAGTCCCTCCCGCTGGGTACGGGTCAGTGTCTCCCGCTGGGTACGGGTCAGTCCCTCCCCCTGGGTACGGGTCCGTCCCTTCCGCTGGGTACGGGTCAGTCCCTCCCGCCGGGTGCGGGTCAGTCCCTCCCGCCGGGTACGGGTCAGTCCCTCCCGCTGGGTACGGGTCAGTGTCTCCCGCTGGGTACGGGTCAGGCCCTCCCGCTGGGTACGGGTCAGTCCCTCCCGCTGGGTACGGGTCAGTCCCTCCCGCTGGGTACGGGTCAGTCCCTCCCGCTGGGTACGGGTCAGTGTCTCCCGCTGGGTACGGGTCAGTGTCTCCCGCTGGGTACGGGTCAGTCCCTCCCGCTGGGTACGGGTCAGTCCCTCCCGCTGGGTACGGGTCAGTCCCTCCCGCTGGGTGCGGGTCAGTCCCTCCCGCTGGGTACGGGTCAGTCCCTCCCGCCGGGTACGGATCAGTCCCTCCCGCTGGGTACGGGTCAGTCCCTCCCGCTGGGTACGGGTCAGTGTCTCCCGCTGGGTACGGGTCAGTCCCTCCCGCTGGGTACGGGTCAGTCCCTCCCGCTGGGTACGGGTCCGTCCCTTCCGCTGGGTACGGGTCAGTGTCTCCCGCTGGGTACGGGTCAGTCCCTCCCGCTGGGTACGGGTCAGTCCCTCCCGCTGGGTACGGGTCAGTCCCTCTCGCTGGGTACGGGTCAGTCCCTCCCGCTGGGTACGGGTCAGTCCCTCCCGCTGGGTACGGGTCAGTCCCTCCCGCTGGGTACGGGTCAGTGTCTCCCGCTGGGTACGGGTCAGTCCCTCCCGCTGGGTACGGGTCAGTCCCTCCCGCTGGGTACGGGTCAGTCCCTCCCGCTGGGTACGGGTCGGTCCCTCCCGCTGGGTACGGGTCGGTCCCTCCCGCTGGGTACGGGTCAGTCCCTCCCGCTGGGTACGGGTCGGTCCCTCCCGCTTGGTACGGGTCAGTGTGTCCCGCTGGGTACGGGTCAGTGTCTCCCGCTGGGTACGGGTCAGTCCCTCCCGCTGGGTACGGGTCAGTCCCTCCCGCTGGGTACGGGTCAGTCCCTCCCGCTGGGTACGGGTCAGTCCCTCCCGCTGGGTACGGGTCAGTGTCTCCCGCTGGGTACGGGTCAGTGTCTCCCGCTGGGTACAGGTCAGTGTCTCCCGCTGGGTACGGGTCAGTCCCTCCCGCTGGGTACGGGTCAGTCCCTCCCGCTGGGTACGGGTCAGTCCCTCCCGCTGGGTACGGGTCAGTCCCTCCCGCTGGGTACAGGTCAGTCCCTCCCGCTGGGTACGGGTCAGTCCCTCCCGCTGGGTACGGGTCAGTCCCTCCCGCTGGGTACGGGTCAGTCCCTCCCGCTGGGTACGGGTCAGTCCCTCCCGCTGGGTACGGGTCAGTCCCTCCCGCTGGGTACGGGTCAGTGTGTCCTGCTGGGTACGGGTCAGTGTCTCACGCTGGGTACGGGTCAGTCCCTCCCGCCGGGTACGGGTCAGTCCCTCCCGCTGGGTACGGGTCAGTCCCCCCCGCTGGGTACGGGTCAGTCCCTCCCGCTGGGTACGGGTCAGTCCCTCCCGCTGGGTACGGGTCAGTGTCTCCCGCTGGGTACGGGTCAGTGTCTCCCGCTGGGTACGGGTCAGTCCCTCCCGCTGGGTACGGGTCAGTGTCTCCCGCTGGGTACGGGTCAGTCCCTCCCGCTGGGTACGGGTCCGTCCCTTCCGCTGGGTACAGGTCCGTCCCTTCCGCTGGGTACGGGTCAGTCCCTCCCGCTGGGTACGGGTCAGTCCCTCCCGCTGGGTACGGGTCAGTCCCTCCCGCTGGGTACGGGTCAGTCCCTCCCGCTGGGTACGGGTCAGTCCCTCCCGCTGGGTACGGGTCAGTCCCTCCCGCTGGGTACGGGTCAGTGTGTCCTGCTGGGTACGGGTCAGTGTCTCACGCTGGGTACGGGTCAGTACCTCCCGCCGGGTACGGGTCAGTCCCTCCCGCTGGGTACGGGTCAGTCCCCCCCGCTGGGTACGGGTCAGTCCCTCCCGCTGGGTACGGGTCAGTCCCTCCCGCTGGGTACGGGTCAGTGTCTCCCGCTGGGTACGGGTCAGTCCCTCCCGCTGGGTACGGGTCAGTCCCTCCCGCTGGGTACGGGTCCGTCCCTTCCGCTGGGTACAGGTCCGTCCCTTCCGCTGGGTACGGGTCAGTCCCTCCCGCTGGGTACGGGTCAGTGTCTCCCGCTGGGTACGGGTCAGTCCCTCCCGCTGGGTACGGGTCAGTCCCTTCCGCTGGGTACGGGTCCGTCCCTCCCGCTGGGAACGGGTCAGTCCCTCCCGCTGGGTACGAGTCAGTCCCTCCCGCTGGGTACGGGTCAGTCCCTCCCGCTGGGTACGGGTCCGTCCCTTCCGCTGGGTACGGGTCAGTCCCTCCCGCTGGGTACGGGTCAGTCCCTCCCGCTGGGTACGGGTCAGTCCCTCCCGCTGGGTACGGGTCAGTCCCTTCCGCTGGGTACGGGTCCGTCCCTCCCGCTGGGTACGGGTCAGTGTCTCCCGCTAGGTACGGGTCAGTCCCTCCCGCTGGGTACGGGTCAGTCCCTCCCGCTGGGTACTGGTCAGTCCCTCCCGCTGGGTACGGGTCAGTTCCTCCCGCTGGGTACGGGTCAGTCCCTCCTTCTGGGTACGGGTCAGTCCCTCCTGCTGGGTACGGGTCGGTCCCTCCCGCTGGGTACGGGTCAGTCCCTCCCGCTGGGTACGGGTCAGTCCCTCCCGCTGGGTACGGGTCAGTCCCTCCCGCTGGGTACGGGTCAGTGTCTCCTGCTGGGTCCGGGTCGGTCCCTCGCACTGGGTACGGGTCAGTGTCTCCCGCTGGGTCCGGGTCGGTCCCTCCCACTGGGTACGGGTCAGTCCCTCCCGCTGGGTACGGGTCAGTCCCTCCCGCTGGGTACGGGTCAGTCCCTCCCGCTGGGTACGGGTCAGTCCCTCCCGCTGGGTACGGGTCAGTCCCTCCCGCTGGGTACGGGTCAGTCCCTCCCGCTGGGTACGGGTCAGTCCCTCCCGCTGGGTACGGGTCAGTCCCTCCCGCTGGGTACGGGTCGGTCCCTCCCGCTGGGTACGGGTCGGTCCCTCCCGCTGGGTAAGGGTCTGTCCCTCCCGCTGGGTACGGGTCAGTCCCTCCCGCTGGGTACGGGTCAGTCCCTCCCGCTGGGTACGGGTCAGTCCCTCCCGCTGGGTACGGGTCAGTGTCTCCCGCTGGGTACGGGTCAGTCCCTCCCGCCGGGTACGGGTCAGTCCCTCCCGCTGGGTACGGGTCAGTCCCTCTCGCTGGGTACGGGTCAGTCCCTCCCGCTGGGTACGGGTCAGTGTCTCCCGCTGGGTACGGGTCAGTCCCTCCCGCTGGGTACGGGTCAGTCCCTCCCGCTGGGTACTGGTCAGTCCCTCCCGCTGGGTACGGGTCAGTCCCTCCCGCTGGGTACGGGTCAGTCCCTCCTTCTGGGTACGGGTCAGTCCCTCCCGCTGGGTACGGGTCGGTCCCTCCCGCTGGGTACGGGTCAGTCCCTCCCGCTGGGTACGGGTCAGTGTCTCCGGCTGGGTACGGGTCAGTGTGTCCCGCTGGGTACGGGTCAGTGTCTCCCGCTGGGTACGGGTCAGTCCCTCCCGCTGGGTACGAGTCAGTCCCTCCCGCTGGGTACGGGTCAGTCCCTCCCGCTGGGTACGGGTCAGTCCCTCCCGCTGGGTACGGGTCCGTCCCTTCCGCTGGGTACTGGTCCGTCTCTTCCGCTGGGTACGGGTCAGTCCCTCCCGCTGGGTACGGGTCAGTGTCTCCCGCTGGGTACGGGTCAGTCCCTCCCGCTGGGTACGGGTCAGTCCCTTCCGCTGGGTACGGGTCCGTCCCTCCCGCTGGGTACGGGTCAGTCCCTCCCGCTGGGTACGAGTCAGTCCCTCCCGCTGGGTACGGGTCAGTCCCTCCCGCTGGGTACGGGTCCGTCCCTTCCGCTGGGTACGGGTCAGTCCCTCCCGCTGGGTACGGGTCAGTCCCTCCCGCTGGGTACGGGTCAGTCCCTCCCGCTGGGTACGGGTCAGTCCCTTCCGCTGGGTACGGGTCCGTCCCTCCCGCTGGGTACGGGTCCGTCCCTCCCGCTGGGTACGGGTCAGTCCCTCCCGCTGGGTACGGGTCAGTCCCTCCCGCTGGGTACGGGTCAGTCCCTCCCGCTGGGTACGGGTCAGTCCCTCCCGCTGGGTACGGGTCAGTCCCTCCCGCTGGGTACGAGTCAGTCCCTCCCGCTGGGTACGGGTCAGTCCCTCCCGTTGGGTACGGGTCAGTCCCTCCCGCTGGGTACGGGTCAGTGTCTCCCGCTGGGTACGGGTCAGTCCCTCCCCCTGGGTACGGGTCCGTCCCTTCCGCTGGGTACGGGTCAGTCCCTCCCGCCGGGTGCGGGTCAGTCCCTCCCGCCGGGTACGGGTCAGTCCCTCCCGCTGGGTACGGGTCAGTGTCTCCCGCTGGGTACGGGTCAGGCCCTCCCGCTGGGTACGGGTCAGTCCCTCCCGCTGGGTACGGGTCAGTCCCTCCCGCTGGGTACGGGTCAGTCCCTCCCGCTGGGTACGGGTCAGTGTCTCCCGCTGGGTACGGGTCAGTGTCTCCCGCTGGGTACGGGTCAGTCCCTCCCGCTGGGTACGGGTCAGTCCCTCCCGCTGGGTACGGGTCAGTCCCTCCCGCTGGGTGCGGGTCAGTCCCTCCCGCTGGGTACGGGTCAGTCCCTCCCGCCGGGTACGGATCAGTCCCTCCCGCTGGGTACGGGTCAGTCCCTCCCGCTGGGTACGGGTCAGTGTCTCCCGCTGGGTACGGGTCAGTCCCTCCCGCTGGGTACGGGTCAGTCCCTCCCGCTGGGTACGGGTCCGTCCCTTCCGCTGGGTACGGGTCAGTGTCTCCCGCTGGGTACGGGTCAGTCCCTCCCGCTGGGTACGGGTCAGTCCCTCCCGCTGGGTACGGGTCAGTCCCTCTCGCTGGGTACGGGTCAGTCCCTCCCGCTGGGTACGGGTCAGTCCCTCCCGCTGGGTACGGGTCAGTCCCTCCCGCTGGGTACGGGTCAGTGTCTCCCGCTGGGTACGGGTCAGTCCCTCCCGCTGGGTACGGGTCAGTCCCTCCCGCTGGGTACGGGTCAGTCCCTCCCGCTGGGTACGGGTCGGTCCCTCCCGCTGGGTACGGGTCGGTCCCTCCCGCTGGGTACGGGTCAGTCCCTCCCGCTGGGTACGGGTCGGTCCCTCCCGCTTGGTACGGGTCAGTGTGTCCCGCTGGGTACGGGTCAGTGTCTCCCGCTGGGTACGGGTCAGTCCCTCCCGCTGGGTACGGGTCAGTCCCTCCCGCTGGGTACGGGTCAGTCCCTCCCGCTGGGTACGGGTCAGTCCCTCCCGCTGGGTACGGGTCAGTGTCTCCCGCTGGGTACGGGTCAGTGTCTCCCGCTGGGTACAGGTCAGTGTCTCCCGCTGGGTACGGGTCAGTCCCTCCCGCTGGGTACGGGTCAGTCCCTCCCGCTGGGTACGGGTCAGTCCCTCCCGCTGGGTACGGGTCAGTGCCTCCCGCTGGGTACAGGTCAGTCCCTCCCGCTGGGTACGGGTCAGTCCCTCCCGCTGGGTACGGGTCAGTCCCTCCCGCTGGGTACGGGTCAGTCCCTCCCGCTGGGTACGGGTCAGTCCCTCCCGCTGGGTACGGGTCAGTCCCTCCCGCTGGGTACGGGTCAGTGTGTCCTGCTGGGTACGGGTCAGTGTCTCACGCTGGGTACGGGTCAGTCCCTCCCGCCGGGTACGGGTCAGTCCCTCCCGCTGGGTACGGGTCAGTCCCCCCCGCTGGGTACGGGTCAGTCCCTCCCGCTGGGTACGGGTCAGTCCCTCCCGCTGGGTACGGGTCAGTGTCTCCCGCTGGGTACGGGTCAGTGTCTCCCGCTGGGTACGGGTCAGTCCCTCCCGCTGGGTACGGGTCAGTGTCTCCCGCTGGGTACGGGTCAGTCCCTCCCGCTGGGTACGGGTCCGTCCCTTCCGCTGGGTACAGGTCCGTCCCTTCCGCTGGGTACGGGTCAGTCCCTCCCGCTGGGTACGGGTCAGTCCCTCCCGCTGGGTACGGGTCAGTCCCTCCCGCTGGGTACGGGTCAGTCCCTCCCGCTGGGTACGGGTCAGTCCCTCCCGCTGGGTACGGGTCAGTCCCTCCCGCTGGGTACGGGTCAGTGTGTCCTGCTGGGTACGGGTCAGTGTCTCACGCTGGGTACGGGTCAGTACCTCCCGCCGGGTACGGGTCAGTCCCTCCCGCTGGGTACGTGTCAGTCCCCCCCGCTGGGTACGGGTCAGTCCCTCCCGCTGGGTACGGGTCAGTCCCTCCCGCTGGGTACGGGTCAGTGTCTCCCGCTGGGTACGGGTCAGTGTCTCCCGCTGGGTACGGGTCAGTCCCTCCCGCTGGGTACGGGTCCGTCCCTTCCGCTGGGTACAGGTCCGTCCCTTCCGCTGGGTACGGGTCAGTCCCTCCCGCTGGGTACGGGTCAGTGTCTCCCGCTGGGTACGGGTCAGTCCCTCCCGCTGGGTACGGGTCAGTCCCTTCCGCTGGGTACGGGTCCGTCCCTCCCGCTGGGAACGGGTCAGTCCCTCCCGCTGGGTACGAGTCAGTCCCTCCCGCTGGGTACGGGTCAGTCCCTCCCGCTGGGTACGGGTCCGTCCCTTCCGCTGGGTACGGGTCAGTCCCTCCCGCTGGGTACGGGTCAGTGTCTCCCGCTGGGTACGGGTCAGTCCCTCCCGCTGGGTACGGGTCAGTCTCTACCGCTGGGTACGGGTCAGTCCCACCCGCTGGGTACGGGTCAGTGTCTCCCGCTGGGTACGGGTCAGTGTCTCCCGCTGGGTACGGGTCAGTCCCTCCCGCTGGGTACGGGTCAGTCCCTCCCGCTGGGTACGGGTCAGTCCCTCCCGCTGGGTACGGGTCAGTCCCTCCCGCTGGGTACGGGTCAGTCCCTCCCGCTGGGTACGGGTCAGTCCCTCCCGCTGGGTACGGGTCGGTCCCTCCCGCTGGGTACGGGTCCGTCCCTCCCGCTGGGAACGGGTCAGTCCCTCCCGCTGGGTACGAGTCAGTCCCTCCCGCTGGGTACGGGTCAGTCCCTCCCGCTGGGTACGGGTCCGTCCCTTCCGCTGGGTACGGGTCAGTCCCTCCCGCTGGGTACGGGTCAGTGTCTCCCGCTGGGTACGGGTCAGTCCCTCCCGCTGGGTACGGGTCAGTCTCTACCGCTGGGTACGGGTCAGTCCCACCCGCTGGGTACGGGTCAGTGTCTCCCGCTGGGTACGGGTCAGTGTCTCCCGCTGGGTACGGGTCAGTCCCTCCCGCTGGGTACGGGTCAGTCCCTCCCGCTGGGTACGGGTCAGTCCCTCCCGCTGGGTACGGGTCAGTCCCTCCCGCTGGGTACGGGTCAGTCCCTCCCGCTGGGTACGGGTCAGTCCCTCCCGCTGGGTACGGGTCGGTCCCTCCCGCTGGGTACGGGTCAGTCCCTCCCGCTGGGTACGGGTCCGTCCCTTCCGCTGGGTACGGGTCAGTCCCTCCCGCTGGGTACGGGTCAGTCCCTCCCGCTGGGTACGGGTCAGTCCCTCCCGCTGGGTACGGGTCAGTCCCTCCCGCTGGGTACGGGTCAGTCCCTTCCGCTGGGTACGGGTCCGTCCCTCCCGCTGGGTACGGGTCAGTGTCTCCCGCTGGGTCCGGGTCGGTCCCTCGCACTGGGTACGGGTCAGTGTCTCCCGCTGGGTCCGGGTCGGTCCCTCCCACTGGGTACGGGTCAGTGTCTCCCGCTGGGTACGGGTCAGTCCCTCCCGCTGGGTACGGGTCAGTCCCTCCCGCTGGGTACGGGTCAGTCCCTCCCGCTGGGTACGGGTCAGTCCCTCCCGCTGGGTACGGGTCAGTCCCTCCCGCTGGGTACGGGTCGGTCCCTCCCGCTGGGTACGGGTCGGTCCCTCCCGCTGGGTACGGGTCTGTCCCTCCCGCTGGGTACGGGTCAGTCCCTCCCGCTGGGTACGGGTCAGTCCCTCCCGCTGGGTACGGGTCAGTCTCTCCCGCTGGGTACGGGTCAGTCCCACCCGCTGGGTACGGGTCAGTGTCTCCCGCTGGGTACGGGTCAGTGTCTCCCGCTGGGTACGGGTCAGTCCCTCCCGCTGGGTACGGGTAAGTCCCTCCCGCTGGGTACGGGTCAGTCCCTCCCGCTGGGTACGGGTCAGTCCCTCCCGCTGGGTACGGGTCAGTCCCTCCCGCTGGGTACGGGTCAGTCCCTCCCGCTGGGTACGGGTCAGTCCCTCCCGCTGGGTACGGGTCAGTCCCTCCCGCTGGGTACGGGTCAGTCCCTCCCGCTGTGTACGGGTCAGTCCCTCCCGCTGGGTACGGGTCAGTCCCTCCCGCTGGGTACGGGTCAGTCCCTCCCGCTGGGTCCGGGTCAGTGTGTCCCGCTGGGTACGGGTCAGTGTCTCCCGCTGGGTACGGGTCAGTCCCTCCCGCCGGGTACGGGTCAGTCCCTCCCGCTGGGTACGGGTCAGTCCCCCCCGCTGGGTACGGGTCAGTCCCTCCCGCTGGGTACGGCTCAGTCCCTCCCGCTGGGTACGGGTCAGTGTCTCCCGCTGGGTACGGGTCAGTGTCTCCCGCTGGGTACGGGTCAGTCCCTCCCGCTGGGTACGGGTCAGTGTCTCCCGCTGGGTACGGGTCAGTCCCTCCCGCTGGGTACGGGTCCGTCCCTTCCGCTGGGTACAGGTCCGTCCCTTCCGCTGGGTACGGGTCAGTCCCTCCCGCTGGGTACGGGTCAGTGTCTCCCGCTGGGTACGGGTCAGTCCCTCCCGCTGGGTACGGGTCAGTCCCTTCCGCTGGGTACGGGTCCGTCCCTCCCGCTGGGAACGGGTCAGTCCCTCCCGCTGGGTACGAGTCAGTCCCTCCCGCTGGGTACGGGTCAGTCCCTCCCGCTGGGTACGGGTCCGTCCCTTCCGCTGGGTACGGGTCAGTCCCTCCCGCTGGGTACGGGTCAGTCCCTCCCGCTGGGTACGGGTCAGTCCCTCCCGCTGGGTACGGGTCAGTCCCTTCCGCTGGGTACGGGTCCGTCCCTCCCGCTGGGTACGGGTCAGTGTCTCCCGCTGGGTACGGGTCAGTGTCTCCCGCTGGGTACGGGTCAGTGTCTCCCGCTGGGTACGGGTCAGTCCCTCCCCCTGGGTACGGGTCCGTCCCTCCCCCTGGGTACGGGTCAGTCCCTCCCGCCGGGTACGGGTCAGTCCCTCCCGCCGGGTACGGGTCAGTCCCTCCCGCCGGGTACGGGTCAGTCCCTCCCGCTGGGTACGGGTCAGTCCCTCCCGCTGGGTACGGGTCAGTCCCTCCCGCTGGGTACGGGTCAGTCCCTCCCGCTGGGTACGGGTCAGTCCCTTCCGCTGGGTACGGGTCAGGCCCTCCCGCTGGGTACGGGTCAGTCCCTCCCGCTGGGTACGGGTCAGTCCCTCCCGCTGGGTACGGGTCAGTCCCTCCCGCTGGGTACGGGTCAGTCCCTCCCGCTGGGTGCGGGTCAGTCCCTCCCGCCGGGTACGGGTCAGTCCCTCCCGCCGGGTACGGATCAGTCCCTCCCGCCGGGTACGGGTCAGTGTCTCCCGCTGGGTACGGGTCAGTCCCTCCCGCTGGGTACGGGTCAGTCCCTCCCGCTGGGTACGGGTCCGTCCCTTCCGCTGGGTACGGGTCAGTGTCTCCCGCTGGGTACGGGTCAGTGTCTCCCGCTGGGTACGGGTCAGTCCCTCCCGCTGGGTACGGGTCAGTCCCTCCCGCTGGGTACGGGTCAGTCCCTCCCGCTGGGTACGGGTCAGTGTCTCCCGCTGGCTACGGGTCAGTCCCTCCCGCTGGGTACGGGTCAGTCCCTCCCGCTGGGTACGGGTCAGTGTCTCCCGCTGGGTACGGGTCAGTCCCTCCCGCTGGGTACGGGTCAGTCCCTCCCGCTGGGTACGGGTCAGTCCCTCCCGCTGGGTACGGGTCAGTGTCTCCCGCTGGGTACGGGTCAGTGTGTCCCGCTGGGTACGGGTCAGTCCCTCCCGCTGGGTGCGGGTCAGTCCCTCCCGCTGGGTACGGGTCAGTCCCTCCCGCTGGTTACGGGTCAGTCCCTCCCGCTGGGTACGGGTCAGTCCCTCCCGCTGGGTACGGGTCAGTGTCTCCCGCTGGGTACGGGTCAGTGTCTCCCGCTGGGTACGGGTCAGTCCCTCCCGCTGGGTACGGGTCAGTCCCTCCCGCTGTGTACGGGTCAGTCCCTCCCGCTGGGTACGGGTCAGTCCCTCCCGCTGGGTACGGGTCAGTCCCTCCCGCTGGGTACGGGTCAGTGACTCCCGCTGGGTACGGGTCAGTCCCTCCCGCTGGGTACGGGTCAGTCCCTCCCGCTGGGTACGGGTCAGTCCCTCCCGCTGGGTACGGGTCAGTCCCTCCCGCTGGGTACGGGTCAGTCCCTCCCGCTGGGTACGGGTCAGTCCCTCCCGCTGGGTACGGGTCAGTCCCTCCCGCTGGGTACGGGTCAGTCCCTCCCGCTGGGTCCGGGTCGGTCCCTCGCACTGGGTACGGGTCAGTGTCTCCCGCTGGGTCCGGGTCGGTCCCTCCCACTGGGTACGGGTCAGTGTCTCCCGCTGGGTACGGGTCAGTCCCTCCCGCTGGGTACGGGTCAGTCCCTCCCGCTGGGTACGGGTCAGTCCCTCCCGCTGGTTACGGGTCAGTCCCTCCCGCTGGGTACGGGTCAGTCCCTCCCGCTGGGTATGGGTCAGTCCCTCCCGCTGGGTACGGGTCAGTCCCTCCCGCTGGGTACGGGTCAGTCCCTCCCGCTGGGTACGGGTCGGTCCCTCCCGCTGGGTACGGGTCGGTCCCTCCCGCTGGGTACGGGTCTGTCCCTCCCGCTGGGTACGGGTCAGTCCCTCCCGCTGGGTACGGGTCAGTCCCTCCCGCTGGGTACGGGTCAGTCCCTCCCGCTGGGTACGGGTCAGTCTCTCCCGCTGGGTACGGGTCAGTCCCACCCGCTGGGTACGGGTCAGTGTCTCCCGCTGGGTACGGGTCAGTGTCTCCCGCTGGGTACGGGTCAGTCCCTCCCGCTGGGTACGGGTCAGTCCCTCCCGCTGGGTACGGGTCAGTCCCTCCCGCTGGGTACGGGTCAGTCCCTCCCGCTGGGTACGGGTCAGTCCCTCCCGCTGGGTACGGGTCAGTCCCTCCCGCTGGGTACGGGTCAGTCCCTCCCGCTGGGTACGGGTCAGTCCCTCCCGCTGGGTACGGGTCAGTCCCTCCCGCTGGGTCCGGGTCAGTGTGTCCCGCTGGGTACGGGTCAGTGTCTCCCGCTGGGTACGGGTCAGTCCCTCCCGCCGGGTACGGGTCAGTCCCTCCCGCTGGGTACGGGTCAGTCCCCCCCGCTGGGTACGGGTCAGTCCCTCCCGCTGGGTACGGGTAAGTCCCTCCCGCTGGGTACGGGTCAGTGTCTCCCGCTGGGTACGGGTCAGTCCCTCCCGCTGGGTACGGGTCAGTGTCTCCCGCTGGGTACGGGTCAGTCCCTCCCGCTGGGTACGGGTCCGTCCCTTCCGCTGGGTACAGGTCCGTCCCTTCCACTGGGTACGGGTCAGTCCGTCCCGCTGGGTACGGGTCAGTGTCTCCCGCTGGGTACGGGTCAGTCCCTCCCGCTGGGTACGGGTCAGTCCCTTCCGCTGGGTACGGGTCCGTCCCTCCCGCTGGGAACGGGTCAGTCCCTCCCGCTGGGTACGAGTCAGTCCCTCCCGCTGGGTACGGGTCAGTCCCTCCCGCTGGGTACGGGTCCGTCCCTTCCGCTGGGTACGGGTCAGTCCCTCCCGCTGGGTACGGGTCAGTCCCTCCCGCTGGGTACGGGTCAGTCCCTCCCGCTGGGTACGGGTCAGTCCCTTCCGCTGGGTACGGGTCCGTCCCTCCCGCTGGGTACGGGTCAGTGTCTCCCGCTGGGTACGGGTCAGTGTCTCCCGCTGGGTCCGGGTCGGTCCCTCGCACTGGGTACGGGTCAGTGTCTCCCGCTGGGTCCGGGTCGGTCCCTCCCACTGGGTACGGGTCAGTCCCTCCCGCTGGGTACGGGTCAGTCCCTTCCGCTGGGAACGGGTCAGTCCCTCCCGCTGGGTACGAGTCAGTCCCTCCCGCTGGGTACGGGTCAGTCCCTCCCGCTGGGTACGGGTCCGTCCCTTCCGCTGGGTACGGGTCAGTCCCTCCCGCTGGGTACGGGTCAGTCCCTCCCGCTGGGTACGGGTCAGTCCCTCCCGCTGGGTACGGGTCAGTCCCTCCCGCTGGGTACGAGTCAGTCCCTCCCGCTGGGTACGGGTCAGTCCCTCCCGCTGGGTACGGGTCAGTCCCTTCCGCTGGGAACGGGTCAGTCCCTCCCGCTGGGTACGAGTCAGTCCCTCCCGCTGGGTACGGGTCAGTCCCTCCCGCTGGGTACGGGTCCGTCCCTTCCGCTGGGTACGGGTCAGTCCCTCCCGCTGGGTACGGGTCAGTCCCTCCCGCTGGGTACGGGTCAGTCCCTCCCGCTGGGTACGGGTCAGTCCCTTCCGCTGGGTACGGGTCCGTCCCTCCCGCTGGGTACGGGTCAGTGTCTCCCGCTGGGTACGGGTCAGTCCCTCCCGCTGGGTACGGGTCAGTGTCTCCCGCTGGGTACGGGTCAGTCCCTCCCCCTGGGTACGGGTCCGTCCCTCCCCCTGGGTACGGGTCAGTCCCTCCCGCCGGGTACGGGTCAGTCCCTCCCGCCGGGTACGGGTCAGTCCCTCCCGCCGGGTACGGGTCAGTCCCTCCCGCTGGGTACGGGTCAGTCCCTCCCGCGGGGTACGGGTCAGTCCCTCCCGCTGGGTACGGGTCAGTCCCTCCCGCTGGGTACGGGTCAGTCCCTCCCGCTGGGTACGGGTCAGTCCCTGCCGCTGGGTACGGGTCAGGCCCTCCCGCTGGGTACGGGTCAGTCCCTCCCGCTGGGTACGGGTCAGTCCCTCCCGCTGGGTACGGGTCAGTCCCTCCCGCTGGGTGCGGGTCAGTCCCTCCCGCCGGGTGCGGGTCAGTCCCTCCCGCCGGGTACGGGTCAGTCCCTCCCGCCGGGTACGGGTCAGTCCCTCCCGCCGGGTACGGGTCAGTCCCTCCCGCTGGGTACGGGTCCGTCCCTTCCGCTGGGTACGGGTCAGTGTCTCCCGCTGGGTACGGGTCAGTGTCTCCCGCTGGGTACGGGTCAGTCCCTCCCGCTGGGTACGGGTCAGTCCCTCCCGCTGGGTACGGGTCAGTCCCTCCCGCTGGGTACGGGTCAGTGTCTCCCGCTGGGTACGGGTCAGTCCCTCCCGCTGGGTACGGGTCAGTCCCTCCCGCTGGGTACGGGTCAGTCCCTCCCGCTGGGTACGGGTCAGTCCCTCCCGCTGGGTACGGGTCAGTCCCTCCCGCTGGGTACGGGTCAGTCCCTCCCGCTGGGTACGGGTCAGTCCCTCCCGCTGGGTACGGGTCGGT
This sequence comes from Scyliorhinus torazame, assembly GCF_047496885.1. Lineage (NCBI taxonomy): Eukaryota > Metazoa > Chordata > Chondrichthyes > Carcharhiniformes > Scyliorhinidae > Scyliorhinus > Scyliorhinus torazame. The sequence continues at coordinate 7,736,755 of NC_092725.1, read as the reverse complement.
CCCTCCCGCTGGGTACGGGTCAGTCCCTCCCGCTGGGTACGGGCCAGTCCCTCCCGCTGGGTACGGGTCAGTCCCTCCCGCTGGGTACGGGTCAGTGTCTCCCGCTGGGTACGGGTCAGTGTGTCCCGCTGGGTACGGGTCAGTCCCTCCCGCTGGGTGCGGGTCAGTCCCTCGCGCTGGGTACGGGTCAGTCCCTCCCGCTGGTTACGGGTCAGTCCCTCCCGCTGGGTACGGGTCAGTCCCTCCCGCTGGGTACGGGTCAGTCCCTCCCGCTGGGTACGGGTCAGTCCCTCCCGCTGGGTACGGGTCAGTCCCTCCCGCTGGGTACGGGTCAGTCCCTCCCGCTGGGTACGGGTCAGTCCCTCCCGCTGGGTACGGGTCAGTCCCTCCCGCTGGGTACGGGTCAGTGACTCCCGCTGGGTACGGGTCAGTCCCTCCCGCTGGGTACGGGTCAGTCCCTCCCGCTGGGTACGGGTCAGTCCCTCCCGCTGGGTACGGGTCAGTCCCTCCCGCTGGGTACGGGTCAGTCCCTCCCGCTGGGTACGGGTCAGTCCCTCCCGCTGGGTACGGGTCAGTCCCTCCCGCTGGGTACGGGTCAGTCCCTCCCGCTGGGTACGGGTCAGTCCCTCCCGCTGGGTACGGGTCAGTCCCTCCCGCTGGGTACGGGTCAGTCCCTCCCGCTGGGTACGGGTCAGTGTGTCCCGCTGGGTACGGGTCAGTCCCTCCCGCTGGGTACGGGTCAGTGTCTCCCGCTGGGTACGGGTCAGTGTCTCCCGCTGGGTACGGGTCAGTGTCTCCCGCTGGGTACGGGTCAGTGTCTCCCGCTGGGTACAGGTCAGTGTCTCCCGCTGGGTACAGGTCAGTGTCTCCCGCTGGGTACGGGTCAGTGTCTCCCGCTGGGTACGGGTCAGTCCCTCCCGCTGGGTACGGGTCAGTGTCTCCCGCTGGGTACAGGTCAGTGTGTCCCGCTGGGTACGGGTCAGTCCCTCCCGCTGGGTACGGGTCAGTCCCTCCCGCTGGGTACGGCTCAGTCCCTCCCGCTGGGTACGGGTCAGTCCCTCACGCTGGGTACGGGTCAGTCCCTCCCGCTGTGTACGGGTCAGTCCCTCCCGCTGGGTACGGGTCAGTCCCTCCCGCTGGGTACGGGTCAGTCCCTCCCGCTGGGTACGGGTCAGTCCCTCCCGCTGGGTACGGGTCAGTCCCTCCCGCTGGGTACGGGTCGGTCCCTCCCGCTGGGTACGGGTCAGTGTCTCCCGCTGGGTACGGGTCAGTGTCTCCCGCTGGGTACGGGTCAGTGTGTCCCGCTGGGTACGGGTCAGTGTCTCCGCTGGGTACGGGTCAGTGTCTCCCGCTGGTTACGGGTCAGTGTCTCCCGCTGGGTACGGGTCAGTGTCTCCCGCTGGGTACGGGTCAGTGTGTCCCGCTGGGTACGGGTCAGTCCCTCCCGCTGGGTACGGGTCAGTCCCTCCCGCTGGGTACGGGTCAGTCCCTCCCGCTGGGTACGGGTCAGTCCCTCCCGCTGGGTACGGGTCAGTCCCTCCCGCTGGGTACGGGTCAGTCCCTCCCGCTGGGTACGGGTCAGTCCCTCCCGCTGGGTACGGGTCAGTCCCTCCCGCTGGGTACGGGTCAGTCCCTCCCGCTGGGTACGGGTCAGTCCCTCCCGCTGGGTACGGGTCAGTCCCTCCCGCTGGGTACGGGTCGGTCCCTCCCGCTGGGTACGGGTCAGTGTCTCCCGCTGGGTACGGGTCAGTCCCTCCCGCTGGGTACGGGTCAGTCCCTCCCGCTGGGTACGGGTCAGTCCCTCCCGCTGGGTACGGGTCAGTCCCTCCCGCTGGGTACGGGTCAGTGTCTCCCGCTGGGTACGGGTCAGTGTCTCCCGCTGGGTACGGGTCAGTGTGTCCCGCTGGGTACGGGTCAGTCCCTCCCGCTGGGTACGGGTCAGTCCCTCCCGCTGGGTACGGGTCAGTCCCTCCCGCTGGGTACGGGTCAGTCCCTCCCGCGGGATACGGGTTAGTGTCTCCCGCTGGGTACGGGTCAGTCCCTCCCGCTGGGTACGGGTCAGTCCCTCCCGCTGGGTACGGGTCAGTCCCTCCCGCTGGGTACGGGTCAGTGTCTCCCGCTGGGTACGGGTCAGTGTCTCCCGCTGGGTACGGGTCAGTGTCTCCCGCTGGGTACAGGTCAGTGTCTCCCGCTGGGTACGGGTCAGTCCCTCCCGCTGGGTACGGTTCAGTCCCTCCCGCTGGGTACAGGTCAGTCCCTCCCGCTGGGTACGGGTCAGTGTCTCCCGCTGGGTACGGGTCAGTGTCTCCCGCTGGGTACGGGTCAGTGTCTCCCGCTGGGTAGCGGTCAGTGTCTCCCGCTGGGTACGGGTCAGTGTCTCCCGCTGGGTACGGGTCAGTGTCTCCCGCTGGGTACGGGTCAGTCCCTCCCGCTGGGTACAGGTCAGTCCCTCCCGCTGGGTACGGGTCAGTCCCTCCCGCTGGGTACGGGTCAGTGTCTCCCGCTGGGTACGGGTCAGTCCCTCCCGCTGGGTACGGGTCGGTCCCTCCCGCTGGGTACGGGTCAGTGTGTCCCGCTAGGTACGGGTCAGTGTCTCCCGCTGGGTACGGGTCGGTCCCTGCCGCTGGGTACGGGTCAGTGTCTCCCGCTGGGTACGGGTCAGTGTCTCCCGCTGGGTACGGGTCAGTCCCTCCCGCTGGGTACGGGTCAGTCCCTCCCGCTGGGTGCGGGTCAGTGTCTCCCGCTGGGTACGGGTCAATGTCTCCCGCTGGGTACGGGTCAGTGTCTCCCGCTGGGTACGGGTCAGTCACTCCCGCTGGGTACGGGTCAGTCCCTTCCGCGGGATACGGGTTAGTGTCTCCCGCTGGGTACGGGTCAGTCCCTCCCGCTGGGTACGGGTCAGTCCCTCCCGCTGGGTACGGGTCAGTCCCTCCCGCTGGGTACGGGTCAGTGTCTCCCGCTGGGTACGGGTCAGTGTCTCCCGCTGGGTACGGGTCAGTGTCTCCCGCTGGGTACAGGTCAGTGTCTCCCGCTGGGTACGGGTCAGTCCCTCCCGCTGGGTACGGTTCAGTCCCTCCCGCTGGGTACAGGTCAGTCCCTCCCGCTGGGTACGGGTCAGTGTCTCCCGCTGGGTACGGGTCAGTGTCTCCCGCTGGGTACGGGTCAGTGTCTCCCGCTGGGTAGCGGTCAGTGTCTCCCGCTGGGTACGGGTCAGTGTCTCCCGCTGGGTACGGGTCAGTGTCTCCCGCTGGGTACGGGTCAGTCCCTCCCGCTGGGTACAGGTCAGTCCCTCCCGCTGGGTACGGGTCAGTCCCTCCCGCTGGGTACGGGTCAGTGTCTCCCGCTGGGTACGGGTCAGTCCCTCCCGCTGGGTACGGGTCGGTCCCTCCCGCTGGGTACGGGTCAGTGTGTCCCGCTGGGTACGGGTCAGTGTCTCCCGCTGGGTACGGGTCGGTCCCTCCCGCTGGGTACGGGTCAGTGTCTCCCGCTGGGTACGGGTCAGTGTCTCCCGCTGGGTACGGGTCAGTCCCTCCCGCTGGGTACGGGTCAGTCCCTCCCGCTGAGTGCGGGTCAGTGTCTCCCGCTGGGTACGGGTCAATGTCTCCCGCTGGGTACGGGTCAGTGTCTCCCGCTGGGTACGGGTCAGTCACTCCCGCTGGGTACGGGTCAGTCCCTTCCGCGGGATACGGGTCAGTGTCTCCCGCTGGGTACGAGTCAGTGTCTCCCGCTGGGTACGGGTCAGTCCCTCCCGCTGGGTACGGGTCAGTCCCTCCCGCTGGGTACGGGTCAGTCCCTCCCGCTGGGTACGGGTCAGTCCCTCCCGCTGGGTACGGGTCAGTGTCTCCCGCTGGGTACGAGTCAGTCCCTCCCCCTGGGTACGGGTCAGTCCCTCCCGCTGGGTACGGGTCAGTCCCTCCCGCCGGGTACAGGTCAGTCCCTCCCGCTGGGTGGGGGTCAGTCCCTCCCGCTGGGTACGGGTCAGTCCCTCCCGCTGGGTACGGGTCAGTCCCTCCCGCTGGGTACGGGTCAGTCCCTCCCGCTGGGTACAGGTCAGTCCCTCCCGCTGGGTACGGGTCAGTGTCTCCCGCTGGGTACGGGTCAGTGTCTCCCGCTGGGTACGGGTCAGTCCCTCCCGCTGGGTACAGGTCAGTCCCTCCCGCTGGGTACGGGTCAGTCCCTCCCACTGGGTACGGGTCAGTCCCTCCCGATGGGTACGGGTCAGTGTCTCCCGCTGGGTACGGGTCAGTCCCTCCCGCTGGGTACGGGTCAGTCCCTCCCGCTGCGTACGGGTCAGTCCCTCCCGCTGGGTACGGGTCAGTCCCTCCCGCTGGGTACGGGTCAGTCCCTCCCGCTGGGTACGGGTCAGTGTCTCCCGCTGGGTACGGGTCAGTCCCTCCCGCTGGGTACGGGTCAGTCCCTCCCGCTGGGTACGGGTCAGTCCCTCCCGCTGGGTACGGGTCTGTGTCTCCCGCTGGGTACGGGTCAGTGTCTCCCGCTGGGTACGGGTCGGTCCCTCCCGCTGGGTACGGGTCGGTCCCTCCCGCTGCGTACGGGTCAGTCCCTCCCGCTGGGTACGGGTCAGTCCCGCTGGGTACGGGTCAGTCCCTCCCGCTGGGTACGGGTCAGTCCCTCCCGCTGGGTACGGGTCAGTCCCTCCCGCTGGGTACGGGTCAGTCCCTCCCGCTGGGTACGGGTCAGTCCCTCCCGCTGGGTACGGGTCAGTCCCTCCCGCTGGGTACGGGTCGGTCCCTCCCGCTGGGTACGGGTCAGTCCCTCCCGCTGGGTACGAGTCAGGCCCTCCCGCTGGGTACAGGTCAGTCCCGCTGGGTACGGGTCAGTCCCTCCCGCTGGGTACGGGTCAGTCCCGCTGGGTACGGGTCAGTCCCTCCCGCTGGGTACGGGTCAGTCCCGCTGGGTACGGGTTAGTCCCGCTGGGTACGGGTCAGTCCCTCCCGCTGGGTACGGGTCAGTCCCGCTGGGTACGGGTCGGTCCCTCCCGCTGGGTACGGGTCAGTCCCTCCCGCTGGGTACGGGTCAGTCCCTCCCGCTGGGTACGGGTCAGTCCCTTCCGCTGGGTACGGCTCAGTCCCTCCCGCTGGTTACGCGTCAGTCCCTCTCGCTGGGTACGGGTCAGTCCCTCCCGCTGGGAACGGGTCAGTCCCTTCCGCTGGGTACGGGTCAGTCCCTCCCGCTGGGTACGGGTCAGTGTCTCCCGCTGGGTACGGGTCTGTCCCTCCCGCCGGGTACGGGTCAGTCCCTCCCGCTGGGTACGGGTCAGTCCCTCCCGCTGGGTACGGGTCAGTGTCTCCCGCTGGGTACGGGTCAGTCCCTCCCGCTGGGTACGGGTCAGTCCCTCCCGCTGGGTACGGGTCAGTCCCTCCCGCTGGGTACGGGTCAGTCCCTCCCGCTGGGTACGGGTCAGTGTCTCCCGCTGGGTACGGGTCAGTGTCTCCCGCTGGGTACGGGTCAGTGTCTCCCGCTGGGTACGGGTCAGTCCCTCCCGCTGGGTACGGGTCAGTGTCTCCCGCTGGGTACGGGTCAGTCCCTCCCGCTGGGTACGGGTCAGTGTCTCCCGCTGGGTACGGGTCAGTCCCTCCCGCTGGGTTCGGGTCAGTGCCTCCCGCTGGGTACGGGTCAGTCCCTCCCGCTGGGTACGGGTCAGTCCCTCCCGCTGGGTACGGGTCAGTCCCTCCCGCTGGGTACGGGTCGGTCCCTCCCGCTGGGTACGGGTCAGTCCCTCCCGCTGGGTACGGGTCAGTCCCTCCGGCTGGGTACGGGTCAGTGTCTCCCGCTGGGTACGGGTCAGTGTCTCCCGCTGGGTACGGGTCAGTGTGTCCCGCTGGGTACGGGTCAGTCCCTCCCGCTGGGTACGGGTCAGTCCCTCCCGCTGGGTACGGGTCAGTCCCTCCCGCTGGGTACGGGTCAGTCCCTCCCGCTGGGTACGGGTCAGTCCCTCCCGCTGGGTACGGGTCAGTCCCTCCCGCTGGGTACGGGTCAGTCCCTCCCGCTGGGTACGGGTCAGTCCCTCCCGCTGGGTACGGGTCAGTCCCTCCCGCTGGGTACGGGTCAGTCCCTCCCGCTGGGTACGGGTCAGTCCCTCCCGCTGGGTACGGGTCAGTCCCTCCCGCTGGGTACGGGTCAGTCCCTCCCGCTGGGTACGGGTCAGTCCCTCCCGCTGGGTACGGGTCAGTCCCTTCGCTGGGTACGGGTCAGTGTGTCCCGCTGGGTACGGGTCAGTCCCTCCCGCTGGGTACGGGTCAGTGTCTCCCGCTGGGTACGGGTCAGTGTCTCCCGCTGGGTACGGGTCAGTCTCTCCCGCTGGGTACGGGTCAGTGTCTCCCGCTGGGTACGGGTCAGTGTCTCCCGCTGGGTACAGGTCAGTGTCTCCCGCTGGGTACAGGTCAGTGTCTCCCGCTGGGTACGGGTCAGTGTCTCCCGCTGGGTACGGGTCAGTCCCTCCCGCTGGGTACGGGTCAGTGTCTCCCGCTGGGTACGGGTCAGTGCGTCCCGCTGGGTACGGGTCAGTCCCTCCCGCTGGGTACGGGTCAGTCCCTCCCGCTGGGTACGGGTCAGTCCCTCCCGCTGGGTACGGGTCAGTCCCTCCCGCTGGGTACGGGTCAGTCCCTCCCGCTGTGTACGGGTCAGTCCCTCCCGCTGGGTACGGGTCAGTCCCTCCCGCTGGGTACGGGTCAGTCCCTCCCGCTGGGTACGGGTCAGTCCCTCCCGCTGGGTACGGGTCGGTCCCTCCCGCTGGGTACGGGTCAGTGTCTCCCGCTGGGTACGGGTCAGTGTCTCCCGCTGGGTACGGGTCAGTGTGTCCCGCTGGGTACGGGTCAGTGTCTCCGCTGGGTACGGGTCAGTGTCTCCCGCTGGTTACGGGTCAGTGTCTCCCGCTGGGTACGGGTCAGTGTCTCCCGCTGGGTACGGGTCAGTGCGTCCCGCTGGGTACGGGTCAGTCCCTCCCGCTGGGTACGGGTCAGTCCCTCCCGCTGGGTACGGGTCAGTCCCTTCCGCTGGGTACGGGTCAGTCCCTCCCGCTGGGTACGGGTCAGTGTCTCCCGCTGGGTACGGGTCAGTGTCTCCCGCTGGGTACGGGTCAGTCACTCCCGCTGGGTACGGGTCAGTCCCTCCCGCTGGGTACGGTTCAGTCCCTCCCGCTGGGTACAGGTCAGTGTCTCCCGCTGGGTACGGGTCAGTGTCTCCCGCTGGGTACAGGTCAGTGTCTCCCGCTGGGTACGGGTCAGTGTCTCCCGCTGGGTACAGGTCAGTGTCTCCCGCTGGGTACGGGTCAGTGTCTCCCGCTGGGTACGGGTCAGTGTCTCCCGCTGGGTACGGGTCAGTCCCTCCCGCTGGGTACAGGTCAGTCCCTCCCGCTGGGTACGGGTCAGTCCCTCCCGCTGGGTACGGGTCAGTGTCTCCCGCTGGGTACGGGTCAGTCCCTCCCGCTGGGTACGGGTCGGTCCCTCCCGCTGGGTACGGGTCAGTGTGTCCCGCTGGGTACGGGTCAGTGTCTCCCGCTGGGTACGGGTCGGTCCCTCCCGCTGGGTACGGGTCAGTGTCTCCCGCTGGGTACGGGTCAGTGTCTCCCGCTGGGTACGGGTCAGTCCCTCCCGCTGGGTACGGGTCAGTCCCTCCCGCTGGGTGCGGGTCAGTGTCTCCCGCTGGGTACGGGTCAGTGTCTCCCGCTGGGTACGGGTCAGTGTCTCCCGCTGGGTACGGGTCAGTCACTCCCGCTGGGTACGGGTCAGTCCCTCCCGCTGGATACGGGTCAGTGTCTCCCGCTGGGTACGAGTCAGTGTCTCCCGCTGGGTACGGGTCAGTCCCTCCCGCTGGGTACGGGTCAGTCCCTCCCGCTGGGTACGGGTCAGTCCCTCCCGCTGGGTACGGGTCAGTGTCTCCCGCTGGGTACGAGTCAGTCCCTCCCCCTGGGTACGGGTCAGTCCCTCCCGCTGGGTACGGGTCAGTCCCTCCCGCCGGGTACGGGTCAGTCCCTCCCGCCGGGTACAGGTCAGTCCCTCCCGCTGGGTGCGGGTCAGTCCCTCCCGCTGGGTACGGGTCAGTCCCTCCCGCTGGGTACGGGTCAGTCCCTCCCGCTGGGTACGGGTCAGTCCCTCCCGCTGGGTACAGGTCAGTCCCTCCCGCTGGGTACGGGTCAGTGTCTCCCGCTGGGTACGGGTCCCTCCCGCTGGGTACGGGTCAGTCCCTCCCGCTGGGTACGGGTCAGTCCCGCTGGGTACGGGTCAGTCCCTCCCGCTGGGTACGGGTCAGTCCCTCCCGCTGGGTACGGGTCAGTCCCTCCCGCTGGGTACGGGTCAGTCCCTCCCGCTGGGTACGAGTCAGGCCCTCCCGCTGGGTACGGGTCAGTCCCGCTGGGTACGGGTCAGTCCCTCCCGCTGGGTACGGGTCAGTCCCTCCCGCTGGGTACGGGTCAGTCCCGCTGGGTACGGGTCAGTCCCTCCCGCTGGGTACGGGTCAGTCCCGCTGGGTACGGGTCAGTCCCGCTGGGTACGGGTCAGTCCCTCCCGCTGGGTACGGGTCAGTCCCGCTGGGTACGGGTCGGTCCCTCCCGCTGGGTACGGGTCAGTCCCTCCCGCTGGGTACGGGTCAGTCCCTCCCGCTGGGTACGGGTCAGTCCCTCCCGCTGGGTACGGGTCAGTCCCTTCCGCTGGTTACGCGTCAGTCCCTCTCGCTGGGTACGGGTCAGTCCCTCCCGCTGGGTACGGGTCAGTCCCTTCCGCTGGGTACGGGTCAGTCCCTCCCGCTGGGTACGGGTCAGTGTCTCCCGCTGGGTACGGGTCTGTCCCTCCCGCCGGGTACGGGTCAGTCCCTCCCGCTGGGTACGGGTCAGTCCCTCCCGCTGGGTGCGGGTCAGTCCCTCCCGCTGGGTACGGGTCAGTCCCTCCCGCTGGGTACGGGTCAGTCCCTCCCGCTGGGTACGGGTCAGTCCCTCCCGCTGGATACGGGTCAGTCCCTCCCGCTGGGTACGGGTCAGTCCCTCCCGCCGGGTACGGGTCAGTCCCTCCCGCTGGGTACGGGTCAGTCCCTCCCGCTGGGTACGGGTCAGTCCCTCCCGGTGGGTGCGGGTCAGTCCCTCCCGCTGGGTACGGGTCAGTCCCTCCCGCTGGGTGCGGGTCAGTCCCTCCCCCTGGGTACGGGTCAGTCCCTCCCGCTGGGTACGGGTCAGTCCCTCCTGCTGGGTACGGGTCAGTGTCTCCCGCTGGGTGCGGGTCAGTCGCTCCAGCTGGGTACGGGTCAGTGTCTCCCGCTGGGTACGGGTCAGTGTCTCCCGCTGGGTACGGGTCAGTCCCTCCCGCTGGGTACGGGTCAGTCCCTCCCGCTGGGTACGGGTCAGTGTCTCCCGCTGGGTACGCGTCAGTCCCTCCCGCTGGGTACGAGTCAGTCCCTCCCGCTGGGTACGGGTCAGTGCCTCCCGCTGGGTACGGTTCAGTCCCTCCCGCTGGGTACGGGTCAGTGTCTCCCGCTGGGTACGGGTCAGTCCCTCCCGCTGGGTACGGGTCAGTCCCTCCCGCTGGGTACGGGTCAGTCCCTCCCGCTGGGTACGGGTCAGTGTCTCCCGCTGGGTACAGGTCAGTCCCTCCCGCTGGGTACGGGTCAGTCCCTCCCGCCGGGTACGGGTCAGTATCTCCCGCTGGGTACGGGTCAGTGTCTCCCGCTGGGTACGGGTCAGTGTCTCCCGCTGGGTACGGGTCAGTCCCTCCCGCTGGGTATGGGTCAGTGTCTCCCGCTGGGTACGGGTCAGTCCCTCCCGCTGGGTACGGGTCAGTGTCTCCCGCTGGGTACGGGTCAGTCCCTCCCGCTGGGTTCGGGTCAGTGCCTCCCGCTGGGTACGGGTCAGTCCCTCCCGCTGGGTACGGGTCAGTCCCTCCCGCTGGGTACGGGTCAGTCCCTCCCGCTGGGTACGGGTCAGTCCCTCCCGCTGGGCACGGGTCAGTCCCTCCCGCTGGGTACGGGTCAGTCCCTCCCGCTGGGTACGGGTCAGTCCCTCTCGCTGGGTACGGGTCAGTACCTCCCGCTGGGTACGGGTCAGTCCCTCCCGCTGTGTACGGGTCAGTCCCTCCCGCTGGGTACGGGTCAGTGTCTCCCGCTGGGTACGGGTCAGTCCCTCCCGCTGGGTACGGGTCAGTCCCTCCCGCTGGGTACGGGTCAGTGTCTCCCGCTGGGTACAGGTCAGTCCCTCCCGCTGGGTACGGGTCAGTCCCTCCCGCTGGGCACGGGTCAGTCCCTCCCACTGGGTACGGGTCAGTCCCTCCCGCTGGGTACGGGTCAGTCCCTCTCGCTGGGTACGGGTCAGTCCCTCCTGCTGGGTACGGGTCAGTCCCTCCCGCCGGGTACGGGTCCGTCCCTCCCGCTGGGTACGGGTCAGTCCCTCCCGCTGGGCACGGGTCAGTCCCTCTCGCTGGGTACGGGTCAGTCACTCCCGCTGGGTACGGGTCAGTCCCTCCTGCTGGGTACGGGTCAGTCCCTCCCGCTGGGAACGGGTCAGTCCCTCTCGCTGGGTACGGGTCAGTCCCTCCCGCTGGGTACGGGTCAGTCCCTCCCGCTGGGTACGGGTCAGTGTCTCCCGCTGGGTACGGGTCAGTCCCTCCCGCTGGGTACGGGTCGGTCCCTCCCGCTGGGTACGGGTCGGTCCCTCCCGCTGGGTACGGGTCAGTGTCTCCCGCTGGGTACGGGTCAGTCCCTCCCGCTGGGTACGGGTCAGTCCCTCCCGCTGGGTACGGGTCACTGTGTCCCGCTGGGTACGGGTCGGTCCCTCCCGCTGGGTACGGGTCGGTCCCTCCCGCTGGGTACGGGTCAGTCCCTCCCGCTGGGTACGGGTCAGTCCCACCCGCTGGATACGGGTCAGGCCCTCCCGCTGGGTACGGGTCAGTCCCTCCCGCTGGGTACGGGTCAGTTCCTCCCGCTGGGTACGGGTCAGTGTCTCCCGCTGGATACGGGTCAGTCACTCCCGCTGGATACGGGTCAGTGTCTCCCGCTGGGTACGGTCAGTGTCTCCCGCTGGGTACGGGTCAGTGTCTCCCGCTGGGTACGGGTCAGTGTCTCCCGCTGGGTACGGGTCAGTCCCTCCCGCTGGGTACGGGTCAGTCACTCCCGCTGGGTACGGTCAGTGTCTCCCGCTGGGTACAGGTCAGTGTCTCCCGCTGGGTACGGTCAGTGTCTCCCGCTGGGTACAGGTCAGTGTCTCCCGCTGGGTACGGGTCAGTCCCTCCCGCTGGGTCCGGGTCAGTGTGTCCCGCTGGGTACGGGTCAGTGTCTCCCGCTGGGTACGGGTCAGTCCCTCCCGCCGGGTACGGGTCAGTCCCTCCCGCTGGGTACGGGTCAGTCCCCCCCGCTGGGTACGGGTCAGTCCCTCCCGCTGGGTACGGGTCAGTCCCTCCCGCTGGGTACGGGTCAGTGTCTCCCACTGGGTACGGGTCAGTGTCTCCCGCTGGGTACGGGTCAGTCCCTCCCGCTGGGTACGGGTCAGTGTCTCCCGCTGGGTACGGGTCAGTCCCTCCCGCTGGGTACGGGTCCGTCCCTTCCGCTGGGTACAGGTCCGTCCCTTCCGCTGGGTACGGGTCAGTCCCTCCCGCTGGGTACGGGTCAGTGTCTCCCGCTGGGTACGGGTCAGTCCCTCCCGCTGGGTACGGGTCAGTCCCTTCCGCTGGGTACGGGTCCGTCCCTCCCGCTGGGAACGGGTCAGTCCCTCCCGCTGGGTACGAGTCAGTCCCTCCCGCTGGGTACGGGTCAGTCCCTCCCGCTGGGTACGGGTCCATCCCTTCCGCTGGGTACGGGTCAGTCCCTCCCGCTGGGTACGGGTCAGTCCCTCCCGCTGGGTACGGGTCAGTCCCTCCCGCTGGGTACGGGTCAGTCCCTTCCGCTGGGTACGGGTCCGTCCCTCCCGCTGGGTACGGGTCAGTGTCTCCCGCTGGGTACTGATCAGTCCCTCCCGCTGGGTACGGGTCAGTCCCTCCCGCTGGGTACGGGTCAGTCCCTCCCGCCGGGTACGGGTCAGTCCCTCCCGCCGGGTACGGGTCAGTCCCTCCCGCCGGGTACGGGTCAGTCCCTCCCGCCGGGTACGGGTCAGTCCCTCCCGCCGGGTACGGGTCAGTCCCTCCCGCCGGGTACGGGTCAGTCCCTCCCGCTGGGTACAGGTCAGTCCCTCCCGCTGGGTACGGGTCAGTCCCTCCCGCTGGGTACGGGTCAGTCCCTCCCGCTGGGTACGGGTCAGTCCCTTCCGCTGGGTACGGGTCAGGCCCTCCCGCTGGGTACGGGTCAGTCCCTCCCGCTGGGTACGGGTCAGTCCCTCCCGCTGGGTACGGGTCAGTCCCTCCCGCTGGGTGCGGGTCAGTCCCTCCCGCCGGGTGCGGGTCAGTCCCTCCCGCCGGGTACGGGTCAGTCCCTCCCGCCGGGTACGGGTCAGTGTCTCCCGCTGGGTACGGGTCAGTCCCTCCCGCTGGGTACGGGTCAGTCCCTCCCGCTGGGTACGGGTCCGTCCCTTCCGCTGGGTACGGGTCAGTGTCTCCCGCTGGGTACGGGTCAGTGTCTCCCGCTGGGTACGGGTCAGTCCCTCCCGCTGGGTACGGGTCAGTCCCTCCCGCTGGGTACGGGTCAGTCCCTCCCGCTGGGTACGGGTCAGTGTCTCCCGCTGGGTACGGGTCAGTCCCTCCCGCTGGGTACGGGTCAGTCCCTCCCGCTGGGTACGGGTCAGTCCCTCCCGCTGGGTACGGGTCAGTCCCTCCCGCTGGGTACGGGTCAGTCCCTCCCGCTGGGTACGGGTCAGTCCCTCCCGCTGGGTACGGGTCAGTCCCTCCCGCTGGGTACGGGTCGGTCCCTCCCGCTGGGTACGGGTCAGTCCCTCCCGCTGGGTACGGGTCAGTCCCTCCCGCTGGGTACGGGTCAGTCCCTCCCGCTGGGTACGGGTCAGTGTCTCCCGCTGGGTACGGGTCAGTGTGTCCCGCTGGGTACGGGTCAGTCCCTCCCGCTGGGTGCGGGTCAGTCCCTCCCGCTGGGTACGGGTCAGTCCCTCCCGCTGGTTACGGGTCAGTCCCTCCCGCTGGGTATGGGTCAGTCCCTCCCGCTGGGTACGGGTCAGTGTCTCCCGCTGGGTACGGGTCAGTCCCTCCCGCTGGGTACGGGTCAGTCCCTCCCGCTGGGTACGGGTCAGTCCCTCCCGCTGGGTACGGGTCAGTCCCTCCCGCTGGGTACGGGTCAGTCCCTCCCGCTGGGTACGGGTCAGTGACTCCCGCTGGGTACGGGTCAGTCCCTCCCGCTGGGTACGGGTCAGTCCCTCCCGCTGGGTACGGGTCAGTCCCTCCCGCTGGGTACGGGTCAGTCCCTCCCGCTGGGTACGGGTCAGTCCCTCCCGCTGGGTACGGGTCAGTCCCTCCCGCTGGGTACGGGTCAGTCCCTCCCGCTGGGTACGGGTCAGTCCCTCCCGCTGGGTACGGGTCAGTCCCTCCCGCTGGGTACGGGTCAGTCCCTCCCGCTGGGTACGGGTCAGTCCCTCCCGCTGGGTACGGGTCAGTCCCTCCCGCTGGGTACGGGTCAGTGTGTCCCGCTGGGTACGGGTCAGTCCCTCCCGCTGGGTACGGGTCAGTGTCTCCCGCTGGGTACGGGTCAGTGTCTCCCGCTGGGTACGGGTCAGTGTCTCCCGCTGGGTACGGGTCAGTGTCTCCCGCTGGGTACAGGTCAGTGTCTCCCGCTGGGTACAGGTCAGTGTCTCCCGCTGGGTACAGGTCAGTGTCTCCCGCTGGGTACGGGTCAGTCCCTCCCGCTGGGTACGGGTCAGTGTCTCCCGCTGGGTACAGGTCAGTGTGTCCCGCTGGGTACGGGTCCGTCCCTCCCGCTGGGTACGGGTCAGTCCCTCCCGCTGGGTACGGCTCAGTCCCTCCCGCTGGGTACGGGTCAGTCCCTCACGCTGGGTACGGGTCAGTCCCTCCCGCTGGGTACGGGTCAGTCCCTCCCGCTGGGTACGGGTCAGTCCCTCCCGCTGGGTACGGGTCAGTCCCTCCCGCTGGGTACGGGTCAGTCCCTCCCGCTGGGTACGGGTCAGTCCCTCCGGCTGGGTACGGGTCGGTCCCTCCCGCTGGGTACGGGTCAGTGTCTCCCGCTGGGTACGGGTCAGTGTCTCCCGCTGGGTACGGGTCAGTGTGTCCCGCTGGGTACGGGTCAGTGTCTCCGCTGGGTACGGGTCAGTGTCTCCCGCTGGTTACGGGTCAGTGTCTCCCGCTGGGTACGGGTCAGTGTCTCCCGCTGGGTACGGGTCAGTGTGTCCCGCTGGGTACGGGTCAGTCCCTCCCGCTGGGTACGGGTCAGTCCCTCCCGCTGGGTACGGGTCAGTCCCTCCCGCTGGGTACGGGTCAGTCCCTCCCGCTGGGTACGGGTCAGTCCCTCCCGCTGGGTCCGGGTCAGTGTGTCCCGCTGGGTACGGGTCAGTGTCTCCCGCTGGGTACGGGTCAGTCCCTCCCGCCGGGTACGGGTCAGTCCCTCCCGCTGGGTACGGGTCAGTCCCCCCCGCTGGGTACGGGTCAGTCCCTCCCGCTGGGTACGGGTCAGTGTCTCCCGCTGGGTACGGGTCAGTGTCTCCCGCTGGGTACGGGTCAGTCCCTCCCGCTGGGTACGGGTCAGTGTCTCCCGCTGGGTACGGGTCAGTCCCTCCCGCTGGGTACGGGTCCGTCCCTTCCGCTGGGTACGGGTCAGTCCCTCCCGCTGGGTACGGGTCAGTGTCTCCCGCTGGGTACGGGTCAGTGTCTCCCGCTGGGTACGGGTCAGTCCCTCCCGCTGGGTACGGGTCAGTCCCTTCCGCTGGGTACGGGTCCGTCCCTCCCGCTGGGAACGGGTCAGTCCCTCCCGCTGGGTACGAGTCAGTCCCTCCCGCTGGGTACGGGTCAGTCCCTCCCCTGGGTACGGGTCCATCCCTTCCGCTGGGTACGGGTCAGTCCCTCCCGCTGGGTACGGGTCAGTCCCTCCCGCTGGGTACGGGTCAGTCCCTCCCGCTGGGTACGGGTCAGTCCCTCCCGCTGGGTACGGGTCAGTCCCTCCCGCTGGGTACGGGTCAGTGTGTCCCGCTGGGTACGGGTCAGTCCCTCCCGCTGGGTACGGGTCAGTCCCTCCCGCTGGGTACGGGTCAGTGTCTCCCGCTGGGTACGGGTCAGTGTCTCCCGCTGGGTACGGGTCAGTGTCTCCCGCTGGGTACAGGTCAGTGTCTCCCGCTGGGTACAGGTCAGTGTCTCCCGCTGGGTACAGGTCAGTGTCTCCCGCTGGGTACGGGTCAGTCCCTCCCGCTGGGTACGGGTCAGTGTCTCCCGCTGGGTACAGGTCAGTGTGTCCCGCTGGGTACGGGTCCGTCCCTCCCGCTGGGTACGGGTCAGTCCCTCCCGCTGGGTACGGCTCAGTCCCTCCCGCTGGGTACGGGTCAGTCCCTCACGCTGGGTACGGGTCAGTCCCTCCCGCTGGGTACGGGTCAGTCCCTCCCGCTGGGTACGGGTCAGTCCCTCCCGCTGGGTACGGGTCAGTCCCTCCCGCTGGGTACGGGTCAGTCCCTCCCGCTGGGTACGGGTCGGTCCCTCCCGCTGGGTACGGGTCAGTGTCTCCCGCTGGGTACGGGTCAGTGTCTCCCGCTGGGTACGGGTCAGTGTGTCCCGCTGGGTACGGGTCAGTGTCTCCGCTGGGTACGGGTCAGTGTCTCCCGCTGGTTACGGGTCAGTGTCTCCCGCTGGGTACGGGTCAGTGTCTCCCGCTGGGTACGGGTCAGTGTGTCCCGCTGGGTACGGGTCAGTCCCTCCCGCTGGGTACGGGTCAGTCCCTCCCGCTGGGTACGGGTCAGTCCCTCCCGCTGGGTACGGGTCAGTCCCTCCCGCTGGGTACGGGTCAGTCCCTCCCGCTGGGTCCGGGTCAGTGTGTCCCGCTGGGTACGGGTCAGTGTCTCCCGCTGGGTACGGGTCAGTCCCTCCCGCCGGGTACGGGTCAGTCCCTCCCGCTGGGTACGGGTCAGTCCCCCCCGCTGGGTACGGGTCAGTCCCTCCCGCTGGGTACGGGTCAGTCCCTCCCGCTGGGTACGGGTCAGTGTCTCCCGCTGGGTACGGGTCAGTGTCTCCCGCTGGGTACGGGTCAGTCCCTCCCGCTGGGTACGGGTCAGTGTCTCCCGCTGGGTACGGGTCAGTCCCTCCCGCTGGGTACGGGTCCGTCCCTTCCGCTGGGTACGGGTCCGTCCCTTCCGCTGGGTACGGGTCAGTCCCTCCCGCTGGGTACGGGTCAGTGTCTCCCGCTGGGTACGGGTCAGTCCCTCCCGCTGGGTACGGGTCAGTCCCTTCCGCTGGGTACGGGTCCGTCCCTCCCGCTGGGAACGGGTCAGTCCCTCCCGCTGGGTACGAGTCAGTCCCTCCCGCTGGGTACGGGTCAGTCCCTCCCGCTGGGTACGGGTCCATCCCTTCCGCTGGGTACGGGTCAGTCCCTCCCGCTGGGTACGGGTCAGTCCCTCCCGCTGGGTACGGGTCAGTCCCTCCCGCTGGGTACGGGTCAGTCCCTTCCGCTGGGTACGGGTCCGTCCCTCCCGCTGGGTACGGGTCAGTGTCTCCCGCTGGGTACGGATCAGTCCCTCCCGCTGGGTACGGGTCAGTCCCTCCCGCTGGGTACGGGTCAGTCCCTCCCGCTGGGTACGGGTCAGTCCCTTCCGCTGGGTACGGGTCAGGCCCTCCCGCTGGGTACGGGTCAGTCCCTCCCGCTGGGTACGGGTCAGTCCCTCCCGCTGGGTACGGGTCAGTCCCTCCCGCTGGGTGCGGGTCAGTCCCTCCCGCCGGGTGCGGGTCAGTCCCTCCCGCCGGGTACGGGTCAGTCCCTCCCGCCGGGTACGGGTCAGTGTCTCCCGCTGGGTACGGGTCAGTCCCTCCCGCTGGGTACGGGTCAGTCCCTCCCGCTGGGTACGGGTCCGTCCCTTCCGCTGGGTACGGGTCAGTGTCTCCCGCTGGGTACGGGTCAGTGTCTCCCGCTGGGTACGGGTCAGTCCCTCCCGCTGGGTACGGGTCAGTCCCTCCCGCTGGGTACGGGTCAGTCCCTCCCGCTGGTTACGGGTCAGTCCCTCCCGCTGGGTACGGGTCAGTCCCTCCCGCTGGGTACGGGTCAGTGTCTCCCGCTGGGTACGGGTCAGTCCCTCCCGCTGGGTACGGGTCAGTCCCTCCCGCTGGGTACGGGTCAGTCCCTCCCGCTGGGTACGGGTCAGTCCCTCCCGCTGGGTACGGGTCAGTCCCTCCCGCTGGGTACGGGTCAGTGACTCCCGCTGGGTACGGGTCAGTCCCTCCCGCTGGGTACGGGTCAGTCCCTCCCGCTGGGTACGGGTCAGTCCCTCCCGCTGGGTACGGGTCAGTCCCTCCCGCTGGGTACGGGTCAGTCCCTCCCGCTGGGTACGGGTCAGTCCCTCCCGCTGGGTACGGGTCAGTCCCTCCCGCTGGGTACGGGTCAGTCCCTCCCGCTGGGTACGGGTCAGTCCCTCCCGCTGGGTACGGGTCAGTCCCTCCCGCTGGGTACGGGTCAGTCCCTCCCGCTGGGTACGGGTCAGTGTGTCCCGCTGGGTACGGGTCAGTCCCTCCCGCTGGGTACGGGTCAGTGTCTCCCGCTGGGTACGGGTCAGTGTCTCCCGCTGGGTACGGGTCAGTGTCTCCCGCTGGGTACGGGTCAGTGTCTCCCGCTGGGTACTGGTCAGTGTCTCCCGCTGGGTACAGGTCAGTGTCTCCCGCTGGGTACAGGTCAGTGTCTCCCGCTGGGTACGGGTCAGTCCCTCCCGCTGGGTACGGGTCAGTGTCTCCCGCTGGGTACAGGTCAGTGTGTCCCGCTGGGTACGGGTCCGTCCCTCCCGCTGGGTACGGGTCAGTCCCTCCCGCTGGGTACGGCTCAGTCCCTCCCGCTGGGTACGGGTCAGTCCCTCACGCTGGGTACGGGTCAGTCCCTCCCGCTGGGTACGGGTCAGTCCCTCCCGCTGGGTACGGGTCAGTCCCTCCCGCTGGGTACGGGTCAGTCCCTCCCGCTGGGTACGGGTCAGTCCCTCCCGCTGGGTACGGGTCAGTCCCTCCCGCTGGGTACGGGTAGGTCCCTCCCGCTGGGTACGGGTCAGTGTCTCCCGCTGGGCACGGGTCAGTGTCTCCCGCTGGGTACGGGTCAGTGTGTCCCGCTGGGTACGGGTCAGTGTCTCCGCTGGGTACGGGTCAGTGTCTCCCGCTGGTTACGGGTCAGTGTCTCCCGCTGGGTACGGGTCAGTGTCTCCCGCTGGGTACGGGTCAGTGTGTCCCGCTGGGTACGGGTCAGTCCCTCCCGCTGGGTACGGGTCAGTCCCTCCCGCTGGGTACGGGTCAGTCCCTCCCGCTGGGTACGGGTCAGTCCCTCCCGCTGGGTACGGGTCAGTCCCTCCCGCTGGGTACGGGTCAGTCCCTCCCGCTGGGTACGGGTCAGTCCCTCCCGCTGGGTACGGGTCAGTCCCTCCCGCTGGGTACGGGTCAGTCCCTCCCGCTGGGTACGGGTCAGTCCCTCCCGCTGGGTACGGGTCAGTCCCTCCCGCTGGGTACGGGTCGGTCCCTCCCGCTGGGTACGGGTCAGTGTCTCCCGCTGGGTACGGGTCAGTCCCTCCCGCTGGGTACGGGTCAGTCCCTCCCGCTGGGTACGGGTCAGTCCCTCCCGCTGGGTACGGGTCAGTCCCTCCCGCTGGGTACGGGTCAGTGTCTCCCGCTGGGTACAGGTCAGTGTCTCCCGCTGGGTACGGGTCAGTGTGTCCCGCTGGGTACGGGTCAGTCCCTCCCGCTGGGTACGGGTCAGTCCCTCCCGCTGGGTACGGGTCAGTCCCTCCCGCTGGGTACGGGTCAGTCCCTCCCGCGGGATACGGGTTAGTGTCTCCCGCTGGGTACGGGTCAGTCCCTCCCGCTGGGTACGGGTCAGTCCCTCCCGCTGGGTACGGGTCAGTCCCTCCCGCTGGGTACGGGTCAGTGTCTCCCGCTGGGTACGGGTCAGTGTCTCCCGCTGGGTACGGGTCAGTGTCTCCCGCTGGGTACAGGTCAGTGTCTCCCGCTGGGTACGGGTCAGTCCCTCCCGCTGGGTACGGTTCAGTCCCTCCCGCTGGGTACAGGTCAGTCCCTCCCGCTGGGTACGGGTCAGTGTCTCCCGCTGGGTACGGGTCAGTGTCTCCCGCTGGGTACGGGTCAGTGTCTCCCGCTGGGTAGCGGTCAGTGTCTCCCGCTGGGTACGGGTCAGTGTCTCCCGCTGGGTACGGGTCAGTGTCTCCCGCTGGGTACGGGTCAGTCCCTCCCGCTGGGTACAGGTCAGTCCCTCCCGCTGGGTACGGGTCAGTCCCTCCCGCTGGGTACGGGTCAGTGTCTCCCGCTGGGTACGGGTCAGTCCCTCCCGCTGGGTACGGGTCGGTCCCTCCCGCTGGGTACGGGTCAGTGTGTCCCGCTGGGTACGGGTCAGTGTCTCCCGCTGGGTACGGGTCGGTCCCTCCCGCTGGGTACGGGTCAGTGTCTCCCGCTGGGTACGGGTCAGTGTCTCCCGCTGGGTACGGGTCAGTCCCTCCCGCTGGGTACGGGTCAGTCCCTCCCGCTGGGTGCGGGTCAGTGTCTCCCGCTGGGTACGGGTCAATGTCTCCCGCTGGGTACGGGTCAGTGTCTCCCGCTGGGTACGGGTCAGTCACTCCCGCTGGGTACGGGTCAGTCCCTTCCGCGGGATACGGGTTAGTGTCTCCCGCTGGGTACAGGTCAGTCCCTCCCGCTGGGTACGGGTCAGTCCCTCCCGCTGGGTACGGGTCAGTCCCTCCCGCTGGGTACGGGTCAGTGTCTCCCGCTGGGTACGGGTCAGTGTCTCCCGCTGGGTACGGGTCAGTGTCTCCCGCTGGGTACAGGTCAGTGTCTCCCGCTGGGTACGGGTCAGTCCCTCCCGCTGGGTACGGTTCAGTCCCTCCCGCTGGGTACAGGTCAGTCCCTCCCGCTGGGTACGGGTCAGTGTCTCCCGCTGGGTACGGGTCAGTGTCTCCCGCTGGGTACGGGTCAGTGTCTCCCGCTGGGTAGCGGTCAGTGTCTCCCGCTGGGTACGGGTCAGTGTCTCCCGCTGGGTACGGGTCAGTGTCTCCCGCTGGGTACGGGTCAGTCCCTCCCGCTGGGTACAGGTCAGTCCCTCCCGCTGGGTACGGGTCAGTCCCTCCCGCTGGGTACGGGTCAGTGTCTCCCGCTGGGTACGGGTCAGTCCCTCCCGCTGGGTACGGGTCGGTCCCTCCCGCTGGGTACGGGTCAGTGTGTCCCGCTGGGTACGGGTCAGTGTCTCCCGCTGGGTACGGGTCGGTCCCTCCCGCTGGGTACGGGTCAGTCCCTCCCGCTGGGTACGGGTCAGTCCCTCCCGCTGGGTACGGGTCAGTCCCTCCCGCTGGGTACGGGTCAGTCCCTCCCGCTGGGTGCGGGTCAGTGTCTCCCGCTGGGTACGGGTCAATGTCTCCCGCTGGGTACGGGTCAGTGTCTCCCGCTGGGTACGGGTCAGTCACTCCCGCTGGGTACGGGTCAGTCCCTTCCGCTGGATACGGGTCAGTGTCTCCCGCTGGGTACGAGTCAGTGTCTCCCGCTGGGTACGGGTCAGTCCCTCCCGCTGGGTACGGGTCAGTCCCTCCCGCTGGGTACGGGTCAGTCCCTCCCGCTGGGTACGGGTCAGTCCCTCCCGCTGGGTACGGGTCAGTGTCTCCCGCTGGGTACGAGTCAGTCCCTCCCCCTGGGTACGGGTCAGTCCCTCCCGCTGGGTACGGGTCAGTCCCTCCCGCCGGGTACAGGTCAGTCCCTCCCGCTGGGTGGGGGTCAGTCCCTCCCGCTGGGTACGGGTCAGTCCCTCCCGCTGGGTACGGGTCAGTCCCTCCCGCTGGGTACGGGTCAGTCCCTCCCGCTGGGTACAGGTCAGTCCCTCCCGCTGGGTACGGGTCAGTGTCTCCCGCTGGGTACGGGTCAGTGTCTCCCGCTGGGTACGGGTCAGTCCCTCCCGCTGGGTACAGGTCAGTCCCTCCCGCTGGGTACGGGTCAGTCCCTCCCACTGGGTACGGGTCAGTCCCTCCCGATGGGTACGGGTCAGTTTCTCCCGCTGGGTACGGGTCAGTCCCTCCCGCTGGGTACGGGTCAGTCCCTCCCGCTGCGTACGGGTCAGTCCCTCCCGCTGGGTACGGGTCAGTCCCTCCCGCTGGGTACGGGTCAGTCCCTCCCGCTGGGTACGGGTCAGTGTCTCCCGCTGGGTACGGGTCAGTCCCTCCCGCTGGGTACGGGTCAGTCCCTCCCGCTGGGTACGGGTCAGTCCCTCCCGCTGGGTACGGGTCAGTGTCTCCCGCTGGGTACGGGTCAGTGTCTCCCGCTGGGTACGGGTCGGTCCCTCCCGCTGGGTACGGGTCGGTCCCTCCCGCTGCGTACGGGTCAGTCCCTCCCGCTGGGTACGGGTCAGTCCCGCTGGGTACGGGTCAGTCCCTCCCGCTGGGTACGGGTCAGTCCCTCCCGCTGGGTACGGGTCAGTCCCTCCCGCTGGGTACGGGTCAGTCCCTCCCGCTGGGTACGGGTCAGTCCCTCCCGCTGGGTACGGGTCAGTCCCTCCCGCTGGGTACGGGTCGGTCCCTCCCGCTGGGTACGGGTCAGTCCCTCCCGCTGGGTACGAGTCAGGCCCTCCCGCTGGGTACAGGTCAGTCCCGCTGGGTACGGGTCAGTCCCTCCCGCTGGGTACGGGTCAGTCCCGCTGGGTACGGGTCAGTCCCTCCCGCTGGGTACGGGTCAGTCCCGCTGGGTACGGGTCAGTCCCGCTGGGTACGGGTCAGTCCCTCCCGCTGGGTACGGGTCAGTCCCGCTGGGTACGGGTCGGTCCCTCCCGCTGGGTACGGGTCAGTCCCTCCCGCTGGGTACGGGTCAGTCCCTCCCGCTGGGTACGGGTCAGTCCCTCCCGCTGGGTACGGGTCAGTCCCTTCCGCTGGGTACGGCTCAGTCCCTCCCGCTGGTTACGCGTCAGTCCCTCTCGCTGGGTACGGGTCAGTCCCTCCCGCTGGGTACGGGTCAGTCCCTTCCGCTGGGTACGGGTCAGTCCCTCCCGCTGGGTACGGGTCAGTGTCTCCCGCTGGGTACGGGTCTGTCCCTCCCGCCGGGTACGGGTCAGTCCCTCCCGCTGGGTACAGGTCAGTCCCTCCCGCTGGGTACGGGTCAGTGTCTCCCGCTGGGTACGGGTCAGTCCCTCCCGCTGGGTACGGGTCAGTCCCTCCCGCTGGGTACGGGTCAGTCCCTCCCGCTGGGTACGGGTCAGTCCCTCCCGCTGGGTACGGGTCAGTGTCTCCCGCTGGGTACGGGTCAGTGTCTCCCGCTGGGTACGGGTCAGTCCCTCCCGCTGGGTACGGGTCAGTGTCTCCCGCTGGGTACGGGTCAGTCCCTCCCGCTGGGTACGGGTCAGTGTCTCCCGCTGGGTACGGGTCAGTCCCTCCCGCTGGGTTCGGGTCAGTGCCTCCCGCTGGGTACGGGTCAGTCCCTCCCGCTGGGTACGGGTCAGTCCCTCCCGCTGGGTACGGGTCGGTCCCTCCCGCTGGGTACGGGTCGGTCCCTCCCGCTGGGTACGGGTCAGTCCCTCCCGCTGGGTACGGGTCAGTCCCTCCGGCTGGGTACGGGTCAGTGTCTCCCGCTGGGTACGGGTCAGTGTCTCCCGCTGGGTACGGGTCAGTGTGTCCCGCTGGGTACGGGTCAGTCCCTCCCGCTGGGTACGGGTCAGTCCCTCCCGCTGGGTACGGGTCAGTCCCTCCCGCTGGGTACGGGTCAGTCCCTCCCGCTGGGTACGGGTCAGTCCCTCCCGCTGGGTACGGGTCAGTCCCTCCCGCTGGGTACGGGTCAGTCCCTCCCGCTGGGTACGGGACAGTCCCTCCCGCTGGGTACGGGTCAGTCCCTCCCGCTGGGTACGGGTCAGTGACTCCCGCTGGGTACGGGTCAGTCCCTCCCGCTGGGTACGGGTCAGTCCCTCCCGCTGGGTACGGGTCAGTCCCTCCCGCTGGGTACGGGTCAGTCCCTCCCGCTGGGTACGGGTCAGTCCCTCCCGCTGGGTACGGGTCAGTCCCTCCCGCTGGGTACGGGTCAGTCCCTCCCGCTGGGTACGGGTCAGTGTGTCCCGCTGGGTACGGGTCAGTCCCTCCCGCTGGGTACGGGTCAGTGTCTCCCGCTGGGTACGGGTCAGTGTCTCCCGCTGGGTACGGGTCAGTGTCTCCCGCTGGGTACGGGTCAGTGTCTCCCGCTGGGTACAGGTCAGTGTCTCCCGCTGGGTACAGGTCAGTGTCTCCCGCTGGGTACAGGTCAGTGTCTCCCGCTGGGTACAGGTCAGTGTCTCCCGCTGGGTACGGGTCAGTCCCTCCCGCTGGGTACGGGTCAGTGTCTCCCGCTGGGTACGGGTCAGTGCGTCCCGCTGGGTACGGGTCAGTCCCTCCCGCTGGGTACGGGTCAGTCCCTCCCGCTGGGTACGGGTCAGTCCCTCCCGCTGGGTACGGGTCAGTCCCTCCCGCTGGGTACGGGTCAGTCCCTCCCGCTGTGTACGGGCCAGTCCCTCCCGCTGGGTACGGGTCAGTCCCTCCCGCTGGGTACGGGTCAGTCCCTCCCGCTGGGTACGGGTCAGTCCCTCCCGCTGGGTACGGGTCGGTCCCTCCCGCTGGGTACGGGTCAGTGTCTCCCGCTGGGTACGGGTCAGTGTCTCCCGCTGGGTACGGGTCAGTGTGTCCCGCTGGGTACGGGTCAGTGTCTCCGCTGGGTACGGGTCAGTGTCTCCCGCTGGTTACGGGTCAGTGTCTCCCGCTGGGTACGGGTCAGTGTCTCCCGCTGGGTACGGGTCAGTGCGTCCCGCTGGGTACGGGTCAGTCCCTCCCGCTGGGTACGGGTCAGTCCCTCCCGCTGGGTACGGGTCAGTCCCTCCCGCTGGGTACGGGTCAGTCCCTCCCGCTGGGTACGGGTCAGTGTCTCCCGCTGGGTACGGGTCAGTGTCTCCCGCTGGGTACGGGTCAGTCACTCCCGCTGGGTACGGGTCAGTCCCTCCCGCTGGGTACGGTTCAGTCCCTCCCGCTGGGTACAGGTCATTGTCTCCCGCTGGGTACGGGTCAGTGTCTCCCGCTGGGTACAGGTCAGTGTCTCCCGCTGGGTACGGGTCAGTGTCTCCCGCTGGGTACAGGTCAGTGTCTCCCGCTGGGTACGGGTCAGTGTCTCCCGCTGGGTACGGGTCAGTGTCTCCCGCTGGGTACGGGTCAGTCCCTCCCGCTGGGTACAGGTCAGTCCCTCCCGCTGGGTACGGGTCAGTCCCTCCCGCTGGGTACGGGTCAGTGTCTCCCGCTGGGTACGGGTCAGTCCCTCCCGCTGGGTACGGGTCGGTCCCTCCCGCTGGGTACGGGTCAGTGTGTCCCGCTGGGTACGGTTCAGTGTCTCCCGCTGGGTACGGGTCGGTCCCTCCCGCTGGGTACGGGTCAGTGTCTCCCGCTGGGTACGGGTCAGTGTCTCCCGCTGGGTACGGGTCAGTCCCGCTGGGTACGGGTCAGTCCCTCCCGCTGGGTACGGGTCAGTCCCGCTGGGTACGGGTCAGTCCCTCCCGCTGGGTACGGGTCAGTCCCTCCCGCTGGGTACGGGTCAGTCCCTCCCGCTGGGTACGGGTCGGTCCCTCCCGCTGGGTACGGGTCAGTCCCTCCCGCTGGGTACGAGTCAGGCCCTCCCGCTGGGTACGGGTCAGTCCCGCTGGGTACGGGTCAGTCCCTCCCGCTGGGTACGGGTCAGTCCCTCCCGCTGGGTACGGGTCAGTCCCGCTGGGTACGGGTCAGTCCCTCCCGCATGGGTACGGGTCAGTCCCGCTGGGTACGGGTCAGTCCCGCTGGGTACGGGTCAGTCCCTCCCGCTGGGTACGGGTCAGTCCCGCTGGGTACGGGTCGGTCCCTCCCGCTGGGTACGGGTCAGTCCCTCCCGCTGGGTACGGGTCAGTCCCTCCCGCTGGGTACGGGTCAGTCCCTCCCGCTGGGTACGGGTCAGTCCCTTCCGCTGGGTACGGCTCAGTCCCTCCCGCTGGTTACGCGTCAGTCCCTCTCGCTGGGTACGGGTCAGTCCCTCCCGCTGGGTACGGGTCAGTCCCTTCCGCTGGGTACGGGTCAGTCCCTCCCGCTGGGTACGGGTCAGTGTCTCCCGCTGGGTACGGGTCTGTCCCTCCCGCCGGGTACGGGTCAGTCCCTCCCGCTGGGTACGGGTCAGTCCCTCCCGCTGGGTACGGGTCAGTCCCTCCCGCTGTGTACGGGCCAGTCCCTCCCGCTGGGTACGGGTCAGTCCCTCCCGCTGGGTACGGGTCAGTCCCTCCCGCTGGGTACGGGTCAGTCCCTCCCGCTGGGTACGGGTCGGTCCCTCCCGCTGGGTACGGGTCAGTGTCTCCCGCTGGGTACGGGTCAGTGTCTCCCGCTGGGTACGGGTCAGTGTGTCCCGCTGGGTACGGGTCAGTGTCTCCGCTGGGTACGGGTCAGTGTCTCCCGCTGGTTACGGGTCAGTGTCTCCCGCTGGGTACGGGTCAGTGTCTCCCGCTGGGTACGGGTCAGTGCGTCCCGCTGGGTACGGGTCAGTCCCTCCCGCTGGGTACGGGTCAGTCCCTCCCGCTGGGTACGGGTCAGTCCCTCCCGCTGGGTACGGGTCAGTCCCTCCCGCTGGGTACGGGTCAGTGTCTCCCGCTGGGTACGGGTCAGTGTCTCCCGCTGGGTACGGGTCAGTCACTCCCGCTGGGTACGGGTCAGTCCCTCCCGCTGGGTACGGTTCAGTCCCTCCCGCTGGGTACAGGTCATTGTCTCCCGCTGGGTACGGGTCAGTGTCTCCCGCTGGGTACAGGTCAGTGTCTCCCGCTGGGTACGGGTCAGTGTCTCCCGCTGGGTACAGGTCAGTGTCTCCCGCTGGGTACGGGTCAGTGTCTCCCGCTGGGTACGGGTCAGTGTCTCCCGCTGGGTACGGGTCAGTCCCTCCCGCTGGGTACAGGTCAGTCCCTCCCGCTGGGTACGGGTCAGTCCCTCCCGCTGGGTACGGGTCAGTGTCTCCCGCTGGGTACGGGTCAGTCCCTCCCGCTGGGTACGGGTCGGTCCCTCCCGCTGGGTACGGGTCAGTGTGTCCCGCTGGGTACGGGTCAGTGTCTCCCGCTGGGTACGGGTCGGTCCCTCCCGCTGGGTACGGGTCAGTGTCTCCCGCTGGGTACGGGTCAGTGTCTCCCGCTGGGTACGGGTCAGTCCCGCTGGGTACGGGTCAGTCCCTCCCGCTGGGTACGGGTCAGTCCCGCTGGGTACGGGTCAGTCCCTCCCGCTGGGTACGGGTCAGTCCCTCCCGCTGGGTACGGGTCAGTCCCTCCCGCTGGGTACGGGTCGGTCCCTCCCGCTGGGTACGGGTCAGTCCCTCCCGCTGGGTACGAGTCAGGCCCTCCCGCTGGGTACGGGTCAGTCCCGCTGGGTACGGGTCAGTCCCTCCCGCTGGGTACGGGTCAGTCCCTCCCGCTGGGTACGGGTCAGTCCCGCTGGGTACGGGTCAGTCCCTCCCGCTGGGTACGGGTCAGTCCCGCTGGGTACGGGTCAGTCCCGCTGGGTACGGGTCAGTCCCTCCCGCTGGGTACGGGTCAGTCCCGCTGGGTACGGGTCGGTCCCTCCCGCTGGGTACGGGTCAGTCCCTCCCGCTGGGTACGGGTCAGTCCCTCCCGCTGGGTACGGGTCAGTCCCTCCCGCTGGGTACGGGTCAGTCCCTTCCGCTGGGTACGGCTCAGTCCCTCCCGCTGGTTACGCGTCAGTCCCTCTCGCTGGGTACGGGTCAGTCCCTCCCGCTGGGTACGGGTCAGTCCCTTCCGCTGGGTACGGGTCAGTCCCTCCCGCTGGGTACGGGTCAGTGTCTCCCGCTGGGTACGGGTCTGTCCCTCCCGCCGGGTACGGGTCAGTCCCTCCCGCTGGGTACGGGTCAGTCCCTCCCGCTGGGTGCGAGTCAGTCCCTCCCGCTGGGTACGGGTCAGTCCCTCCCGCTGGGTACGGGTCAGTCCCTCCCGCTGGGTACGGGTCAGTCCCTCCCGCTGGATACGGGTCAGTCCCTCCCGCTGGGTACGGGTCAGTCCCTCCCGCCGGGTACGGGTCAGTCCCTCCCGCTGGGTACGGGTCAGTCCCTCCCGCTGGGTACGGGTCAGTCCCTCCCGGTGGGTGCGGGTCAGTCCCTCCCGCTGGGTACGGGTCAGTCCCTCCCGCTGGGTGCGGGTCAGTCCCTCCCCCTGGGTACGGGTCAGTCCCTCCCGCTGGGTACGGGTCAGTCCCTCCTGCTGGGTACGGGTCAGTGTCTCCCGCTGGGTGCGGGTCAGTCGCTCCAGCTGGGTACGGGTCAGTGTCTCCCGCTGGGTACGGGTCAGTGTCTCCCGCTGGGTACGGGTCAGTCCCTCCCGCTGGGTACGGGTCAGTCCCTCCCGCTGGGTACGGGTCAGTGTCTCCCGCTGGGTACGCGTCAGTCCCTCCCGCTGGGTACGGGTCAGTCCCTCCCGCTGGGTACGGGTCAGTGCCTCCCGCTGGGTACGGTTCAGTCCCTCCCGCTGGGTACGGGTCAGTGTCTCCCGCTGGGTACGGGTCAGTCCCTCCCGCTGGGTACGGGTCAGTCCCTCCCGCTGGGTACGGGTCAGTCCCTCCCGCTGGGTACGGGTCAGTGTCTCCCGCTGGGTACAGGTCAGTCCCTCCCGCTGGGTACGGGTCAGTCCCTCCCGCTGGGTACGGGTCAGTGTCTCCCGCTGGGTACGGGTCAGTGTCTCCCGCTGGGTACGGGTCAGTGTCTCCCGCTGGGTACGGGTCAGTCCCTCCCGCTGGGTACGGGTCAGTGTCTCCCGCTGGGTACGGGTCAGTCCCTCCCGCTGGGTACGGGTCAGTGTCTCCCGCTGGGTACGGGTCAGTCCCTCCCGCTGGGTTCGGGTCAGTGCCTCCCGCTGGGTACGGGTCAGTCCCTCCCGCTGGGTACGGGTCAGTCCCTCCCGCTGGGTACGGGTCAGTCCCTCCCGCTGGGTACGGGTCAGTCCCTCCCGCTGGGCACGGGTCAGTCCCTCCCGCTGGGTACGGGTCAGTCCCTCCCGCTGGGTACGGGTCAGTCCCTCTCGCTGGGTACGGGTCAGTCCCTCCCGCTGGGTACGGGTCAGTCCCTCCCGCTGTGTACGGGTCAGTCCCTCCCGCTGGGTACGGGTCAGTGTCTCCCGCTGGGTACGGGTCAGTCCCTCCCGCTGGGTACGGGTCAGTCCCTCCCGCTGGGTACGGGTCAGTGTCTCCCGCTGGGTACAGGTCAGTCCCTCCCGCTGGGTACGGGTCAGTCCCTCCCGCTGGGTACGGGTCAGTGTCTCCCGCTGGGTACGGGTCAGTGTCTCCCGCTGGGTACGGGTCAGTGTCTCCCGCTGGGTACGGGTCAGTCCCTCCCGCTGGGTACGGGTCAGTGTCTCCCGCTGGGTACGGGTCAGTGTCTCCCGCTGGGTACGGGTCAGTGTCTCCCGCTGGGTACGGGTCAGTCCCTCCCGCTGGGTTCGGGTCAGTGCCTCCCGCTGGGTACGGGTCAGTCCCTCCCGCTGGGTACGGGTCAGTCCCTCCCGCTGGGTACGGGTCAGTCCCTCCCGCTGGGTACGGGTCAGTCCCTCCCGCTGGGCACGGGTCAGTCCCTCCCACTGGGTACGGGTCAGTCCCTCCCGCTGGGTACGGGTCAGTCCCTCTCGCTGGGTACGGGTCAGTCCCTCCTGCTGGGTACGGGTCAGTCCCTCCCGCCGGGTACGGGTCCGTCCCTCCCGCCGGGTACGGGTCAGTCCCTCCCGCTGGGCACGCGTCAGTCCCTCTCGCTGGGTACGGGTCAGTCACTCCCGCTGGGTACGGGTCAGTCCCTCCTGCTGGGTACGGGTCAGTCCCTCCCGCTGGGAACGGGTCAGTCCCTCTCGCTGGGTACGGGTCAGTCCCTCCCGCTGGGTACGGGTCAGTCCCTCCCGCTGGGTACGGGTCAGTGTCTCCCGCTGGGTACGGGTCAGTCCCTCCCGCTGGGTACGGGTCGGTCCCTCCCGCTGGGTACGGGCCGGTCCCTCCCGCTGGGTACGGGTCAGTGTCTCCCGCTGGGTACGGGTCAGTCCCTCCCGCTGGGTACGGGTCAGTCCCTCCCGCTGGGTACGGGTCACTGTGTCCCGCTGGGTACGGGTCGGTCCCTCCCGCTGGGTACGGGTCGGTCCCTCCCGCTGGGTACGGGTCAGTCCCTCCCGCTGGGTACGGGTCAGTCCCACCCGCTGGATACGGGTCAGGCCCTCCCGCTGGGTACGGGTCAGTCCCTCCCGCTGGGTACGGGTCAGTTCCTCCCGCTGGGTACGGGTCAGTGTCTCCCGCTGGATACGGGTCAGTCACTCCCGCTGGATACGGGTCAGTGTCTCCCGCTGGGTACGGTCAGTGTCTCCCGCTGGGTACGGGTCAGTGTCTCCCGCTGGGTACGGGTCAGTGTCTCCCGCTGGGTACGGGTCAGTCCCTCCCGCTGGGTACGGGTCAGTCACTCCCGCTGGGTACGGGTCAGTCCCTCCCGGTGGGTACGGGTCAGTCACTCCCGCTGGGTACGGTCAGTGTCTCCCGCTGGGTACAGGTCAGTGCCTCCCGCTGGGTACGGGTCAGTCCCTCCCGCTGGGTCCGGGTCAGTGTGTCCCGCTGGGTACGGGTCAGTGTCTCCCGCTGGGTACGGGTCAGTCCCTCCCGCCGGGTACGGGTCAGTCCCTCCCGCTGGGTACGGGTCAGTCCCCCCCGCTGGGTACGGGTCAGTCCCTCCCGCTGGGTACGGGTCAGTCCCTCCCGCTGGGTACGGGTCAGTGTCTCCCGCTGGGTACGGGTCAGTGTCTCCCGCTGGGTACGGGTCAGTCCCTCCCGCTGGGTACGGGTCAGTGTCTCCCGCTGGGTACGGGTCAGTCCCTCCCGCTGGGTACGGGTCCGTCCCTTCCGCTGGGTACAGGTCCGTCCCTTCCGCTGGGTACGGGTCAGTCCCTCCCGCTGGGTACGGGTCAGTGTCTCCCGCTGGGTACGGGTCAGTCCCTCCCGCTGGGTACGGGTCAGTCCCTTCCGCTGGGTACGGGTCCGTCCCTCCCGCTGGGAACGGGTCAGTCCCTCCCGCTGGGTACGAGTCAGTCCCTCCCGCTGGGTACGGGTCAGTCCCTCCCGCTGGGTACGGGTCCATCCCTTCCGCTGGGTACGGGTCAGTCCCTCCCGCTGGGTACGGGTCAGCCCCTCCCGCTGGGTACGGGTCAGTCCCTCCCGCTGGGTACGGGTCAGTCCCTTCCGCTGGGTACGGGTCCGTCCCTCCCGCTGGGTACGGGTCAGTGTCTCCCGCTGGGTACGGATCAGTCCCTCCCGCTGGGTACGGGTCAGTCCCTCCCGCTGGGTACGGGTCAGTCCCTCCCGCTGGGTACGGGTCAGTCCCTCCCGCTGGGTACGGGTCAGTCCCTCCCGCTGGGTACGAGTCAGTCCCTCCCGCTGGGTACGGGTCAGTCCCTCCCGCTGGGTACGGGTCAGTGTCTCCCGCTGGGTACGGGTCAGTCCCTCCCCCTGGGTACGGGTCCGTCCCTCCCCCTGGGTACGGGTCAGTCCCTCCCGCCGGGTACGGGTCAGTCCCTCCCGCCGGGTACGGGTCAGTCCCTCCCGCCGGGTACGGGTCAGTCCCTCCCGCTGGGTACGGGTCAGTGTCTCCCGCTGGGTACGGGTCAGTCCCTCCCGCTGGGTACGGGTCAGTCCCTCCCGCTGGGTACGGGTCAGTCCCTCCCGCTGGGTACGGGTCAGTCCCTTCCGCTGGGTACGGGTCAGGCCCTCCCGCTGGGTACGGGTCAGTGTCTCCCGCTGGGTACGGGTCAGTCCCTCCCGCTGGGTACGGGTCAGTCCCTCCCGCTGGGTACGGGTCAGTCCCTCCCGCTGGGTGCGGGTCAGTCCCTCCCGCTGGGTACGGGTCAGTCCCTCCCGCCGGGTACGGATCAGTCCCTCCCGCCGGGTACGGGTCAGTGCCTCCCGCTGGGTACGGGTCAGTGTCTCCCGCTGGGTACGGGTCAGTCCCTCCCGCTGGGTACGGGTCCGTCCCTTCCGCTGGGTACGGGTCAGTGTCTCCCGCTGGGTACGGGTCAGTGTCTCCCGCTGGGTACGGGTCAGTCCCTCCCGCTGGGTACGGGTCAGTCCCTCTCGCTGGGTACGGGTCAGTCCCTCCCGCTGGGTACGGGTCAGTGTCTCCCGCTGGGTACGGGTCAGTGTCTCCCGCTGGGTACGGGTCAGTGTGTCCCGCTGGGTACGGGTCAGTGTCTCCCGCTGGGTACGGGTCAGTGTCTCCCGCTGGGTACGGGTCAGTGTCTCCCGCTGGGTACGGGTCGGTCCCTCCCGCTGGGTACGGGTCAGTCCCTCCCGCTGGGTACGGGTCAGTCCCTCCCGCTGGGTACGGGTCAGTGTCTCCCGCTGGGTACGGGTCAGTGTCTCCCGCTGGATACGGGTCAGTCCCTCCCGCTGGGTACGGGTCAGTGTCTCCCGCTGGGTACGGGTCAGTCCCTCCCGCTGGGTACGGGTCAGTGTCTCCCGCTGGGTACGGGTCAGTCCCTCCCGCTGGGTACGGGTCAGTCCCTCCCGCTGGGTACGGGTCAGTCCCTCCCGCCGGGTACGGATCAGTCCCTCCCGCCGGGTACGGGTCAGTGCCTCCCGCTGGGTACGGGTCAGTCCCTCCCGCTGGGTACGGGTCAGTCCCTCCCGCTGGGTACGGGTCAGTCCCTCCCGCTGGATACGGGTCAGTCCCTCCCGCTGGGTACGGGTCAGTCCCTCCCGCCGGGTACGGGTCAGTCCCTCCCGCTGGGTACGGGTCAGTCCCTCCCGCTGGGTACGGGTCAGTCCCTCCCGGTGGGTGCGGGTCAGTCCCTCCCGCTGGGTACGGGTCAGTCCCCCCCGCTGGGTACGGGTCAGTCCCTCCCGCTGGGTACGGGTCAGTCCCTCCCGATGGGTACGGGTCAGTGTCTCCCGCTGGGTACGGGTCAGTCCCTCCCGCTGGGTGCGGGTCAGTCCCTCCCCCTGGGTACGGGTCAGTCCCTCCCGCTGGGTACGGGTCAGTCCCTCCTGCTGGGTACGGGTCAGTGTCTCCCGCTGGGTGCGGGTCAGTCGCTCCAGCTGGGTACGGGTCAGTGTCTCCCGCTGGGTACGGGTCAGTGTCTCCCGCTGGGTACGGGTCAGTCCCTCCCGCTGGGTACGGGTCAGTCCCTCCCGCTGGGTACGGGTCAGTGTCTCCCGCTGGGTACGCATCAGTCCCTCCCGCTGGGTACGAGTCAGTCCCTCCCGCTGGGTAGGGTCAGTGCCTCCCGCTGGGTACGGTTCAGTCCCTCCCGCTGGGTACGGGTCAGTGTCTCCCGCTGGGTACGGGTCAGTCCCTCCCGCTGGGTACGGGTCAGTGTCTCCCGCTGGGTACAGGTCAGTCCCTCCCGCTGGGTACGGGTCAGTCCCTCCCGCTGGGTACGGGTCAGTGTCTCCCGCTGGGTACGGGTCAGTGTCTCCCGCTGGGTACGGGTCAGTGTCTCCCGCTGGGTACGGGTCAGTCCCTCCCGCTGGGTACGGGTCAGTGTCTCCCGCTGGGTACGGGTCAGTCCCTCCCGCTGGGTACGGGTCAGTGTCTCCCGCTGGGTACGGGTCAGTCCCTCCCGCTGGGTTCGGGTCAGTGCCTCCCGCTGGGTACGGGTCAGTCCCTCCCGCTGGGTACGGGTCAGTCCCTCCCGCTGGGTACGGGTCAGTCCCTCCCGCTGGGTACGGGTCAGTCCCTCCCGCTGGGCACGGGTCAGTCCCTCCCGCTGGGTACGGGTCAGTCCCTCCCGCTGGGTACGGGTCAGTCCCTCTCGCTGGGTACGGGTCAGTCCCACCCGCTGGGTACGGGTCAGTCCCTCCCGCTGTGTACGGGTCAGTCCCTCCCGCTGGGTACGGGTCAGTCCCACCCGCTGGGTACGGGTCAGTCCCTCCCGCTGGGTACGGGTCAGTCCCTCCCGCTGGGTACGGGTCAGTGTCTCCCGCTGGGTACAGGTCAGTCCCTCCCGCTGGGTACGGGTCAGTCCCTCCCGCTGGGTACGGGTCAGTCCCTCCCGCTGGGTACGGGTCAGTGTCTCCCGCTGGGTACGGGTCAGTGTCTCCCGCTGGGTACGGGTCAGTCCCTCCCGCTGGGTACGGGTCAGTGTCTCCCGCTGGGTACGGGTCAGTGTCTCCCGCTGGGTACGGGTCAGTCCCTCCCGCTGGGTACGGGTCAGTCCCTCCCGCTGGGTTCGGGTCAGTGCCTCCCGCTGGGTACGGGTCAGTCCCTCCCGCTGGGTACGGGTCAGTCCCTCCCGCTGGGTACGGGTCAGTCCCTCCCGCTGGGTACGGGTCAGTCCCTCCCGCTGGGCACGGGTCAGTCCCTCCCACTGGGTACGGGTCAGTCCCTCCCGCTGGGTACGGGTCAGTCCCTCTCGCTGGGTACGGGTCAGTCCCTCCTGCTGGGTACGGGTCAGTCCCTCCCGCCGGGTACGGGTCCGTCCCTCCCGCTGGGTACGGGTCAGTCCCTCCCGCTGGGCACGGGTCAGTCCCTCTCGCTGGGTACGGGTCAGTCACTCCCGCTGGGTACGGGTCAGTCCCTCCTGCTGGGTACGGGTCAGTCCCTCCCGCTGGGAACGGGTCAGTCCCTCTCGCTGGGTACGGGTCAGTCCCTCCCGCTGGGTACGGGTCAGTCCCTC
Source organism: Scyliorhinus torazame (assembly GCF_047496885.1). Classification (NCBI taxonomy): domain Eukaryota; kingdom Metazoa; phylum Chordata; class Chondrichthyes; order Carcharhiniformes; family Scyliorhinidae; genus Scyliorhinus; species Scyliorhinus torazame. The sequence goes on along the minus strand of NC_092725.1, from coordinate 7,703,032 downwards.
CCGCTGGGTACGGGTCAGTGTCTCCCGCTGGGTACGGGTCAGTCCCTCCCGCTGGGTACGGGTCGGTCCCTCCCGCTGGGTACGGGTCGGTCCCTCCCGCTGGGTACGGGTCAGTGTCTCCCGCTGGGTACGGGTCAGTCCCTCCCGCTGGGTACGGGTCAGTCCCTCCCGCTGGGTACGGGTCACTGTGTCCCGCTGGGTACGGGTCGGTCCCTCCCGCTGGGTACGGGTCGGTCCCTCCCGCTGGGTACGGGTCAGTCCCTCCCGCTGGGTACGGGTCAGTCCCTCCCGCTGGGTACGGGTCAGTCCCACCCGCTGGATACGGGTCAGGCCCTCCCGCTGGGTACGGGTCAGTCCCTCCCGCTGGGTACGGGTCAGTTCCTCCCGCTGGGTACGGGTCAGTGTCTCCCGCTGGATACGGGTCCGTCACTCCCGCTGGATACGGGTCAGTGTCTCCCGCTGGGTACGGTCAGTGTCTCCCGCTGGGTACGGGTCAGTGTCTCCCGCTGGGTACGGGTCAGTGTCTCCCGCTGGGTACGGGTCAGTCCCTCCCGCTGGGTACGGGTCAGTCACTCCCGCTGGGTACGGGTCAGTCCCTCCCGGTGGGTACGGGTCAGTCACTCCCGCTGGGTACGGTCAGTGTCTCCCGCTGGGTACAGGTCAGTGTCTCCCGCTGGGTACGGGTCAGTCCCTCCCGCTGGGTCCGGGTCAGTGTGTCCCGCTGGGTACGGGTCAGTGTCTCCCGCTGGGTACGGGTCAGTCCCTCCCGCCGGGTACGGGTCAGTCCCTCCCGCTGGGTACGGGTCAGTCCCCCCCGCTGGGTACGGGTCAGTCCCTCCCGCTGGGTACGGGTCAGTCCCTCCCGCTGGGTACGGGTCAGTCCCTCCCGCTGGGTACGGGTCAGTGTCTCCCGCTGGGTACGGGTCAGTGTCTCCCGCTGGGTACGGGTCAGTCCCTCCCGCTGGGTACGGGTCAGTGTCTCCCGCTGGGTACGGGTCAGTCCCTCCCGCTGGGTACGGGTCCGTCCCTTCCGCTGGGTACGGGTCCGTCCCTTCCGCTGGGTACGGGTCAGTCCCTCCCGCTGGGTACGGGTCAGTGTCTCCCGCTGGGTACGGGTCAGTCCCTCCCGCTGGGTACGGGTCAGTCCCTTCCGCTGGGTACGGGTCCGTCCCTCCCGCTGGGAACGGGTCAGTCCCTCCCGCTGGGTACGAGTCAGTCCCTCCCGCTGGGTACGGGTCAGTCCCTCCCGCTGGGTACGGGTCCGTCCCTCCCGCTGGGTACGGGTCAGTCCCTCCCGCTGGGTACGGGTCAGTCCCTCCCGCTGGGTACGGGTCAGTCCCTTCCGCTGGGTACGGGTCCGTCCCTCCCGCTGGGTACGGGTCAGTGTCTCCCGCTGGGTACGGGTCAGTCCCTCCCGCTGGGTACGGGTCAGTCCCTCCCGCTGGGTACGGGTCAGTCCCTCCCGCTGGGTACGGGTCAGTCCCTCCCACTGGGTACGGGTCAGTCCCTCCCGCTGGGTACGGGTCAGTCCCTCTCGCTGGGTACGGGTCAGTCCCTCCTGCTGGGTACGGGTCAGTCCCTCCCGCCGGGTACGGGTCCGTCCCTCCCGCTGGGTACGGGTCAGTCCCTCCCGCTGGGCACGGGTCAGTCCCTCTCGCTGGGTACGGGTCAGTCACTCCCGCTGGGTACGGGTCAGTCCCTCCTGCTGGGTACGGGTCAGTCCCTCCCGCTGGGAACGGGTCAGTCCCTCTCGCTGGGTACGGGTCAGTCCCTCCCGCTGGGTACGGGTCAGTCCCTCCCGCTGGGTACGGGTCAGTGTCTCCCGCTGGGTACGGGTCAGTCCCTCCCGCTGGGTACGGGTCGGTCCCTCCCGCTGGGTACGGGTCGGTCCCTCCCGCTGGGTACGGGTCAGTGTCTCCCGCTGGGTACGGGTCAGTCCCTCCCGCTGGGTACGGGTCAGTCCCTCCCGCTGGGTACGGGTCACTGTGTCCCGCTGGGTACGGGTCGGTCCCTCCCGCTGGGTACGGGTCGGTCCCTCCCGCTGGGTACGGGTCAGTCCCTCCCGCTGGGTACGGGTCAGTCCCTCCCGCTGGGTACGGGTCAGTCCCACCCGCTGGATACGGGTCAGGCCCTCCCGCTGGGTACGGGTCAGTCCCTCCCGCTGGGTACGGGTCAGTTCCTCCCGCTGGGTACGGGTCAGTGTCTCCCGCTGGATACGGGTCCGTCACTCCCGCTGGATACGGGTCAGTGTCTCCCGCTGGGTACGGTCAGTGTCTCCCGCTGGGTACGGGTCAGTGTCTCCCGCTGGGTACGGGTCAGTGTCTCCCGCTGGGTACGGGTCAGTCCCTCCCGCTGGGTACGGGTCAGTCACTCCCGCTGGGTACGGGTCAGTCCCTCCCGGTGGGTACGGGTCAGTCACTCCCGCTGGGTACGGTCAGTGTCTCCCGCTGGGTACAGGTCAGTGTCTCCCGCTGGGTACGGGTCAGTCCCTCCCGCTGGGTCCGGGTCAGTGTGTCCCGCTGGGTACGGGTCAGTGTCTCCCGCTGGGTACGGGTCAGTCCCTCCCGCCGGGTACGGGTCAGTCCCTCCCGCTGGGTACGGGTCAGTCCCCCCCGCTGGGTACGGGTCAGTCCCTCCCGCTGGGTACGGGTCAGTCCCTCCCGCTGGGTACGGGTCAGTCCCTCCCGCTGGGTACGGGTCAGTGTCTCCCGCTGGGTACGGGTCAGTGTCTCCCGCTGGGTACGGGTCAGTCCCTCCCGCTGGGTACGGGTCAGTGTCTCCCGCTGGGTACGGGTCAGTCCCTCCCGCTGGGTACGGGTCCGTCCCTTCCGCTGGGTACGGGTCCGTCCCTTCCGCTGGGTACGGGTCAGTCCCTCCCGCTGGGTACGGGTCAGTGTCTCCCGCTGGGTACGGGTCAGTCCCTCCCGCTGGGTACGGGTCAGTCCCTTCCGCTGGGTACGGGTCCGTCCCTCCCGCTGGGAACGGGTCAGTCCCTCCCGCTGGGTACGAGTCAGTCCCTCCCGCTGGGTACGGGTCAGTCCCTCCCGCTGGGTACGGGTCCGTCCCTCCCGCTGGGTACGGGTCAGTCCCTCCCGCTGGGTACGGGTCAGTCCCTCCCGCTGGGTACGGGTCAGTCCCTTCCGCTGGGTACGGGTCCGTCCCTCCCGCTGGGTACGGGTCAGTGTCTCCCGCTGGGTACGGGTCAGTCCCTCCCGCTGGGTACGGGTCAGTCCCTCCCGCTGGGTACGGGTCAGTCCCTCCCGCTGGGTACGGGTCAGTCCCTCCCGCTGGGTACGGGTCAGTCCCTCCCGCTGGGTACGAGTCAGTCCCTCCCGCTGGGTACGGGTCAGTCCCTCCCGCTGGGTACTGGTCCGTCCCTTCCGCTGGGTACGGGTCAGTCCCTCCCGCTGGGTACGGGTCAGTCCCTCCCGCTGGGTACGGGTCAGTCCCTCCCGCTGGGTACGGGTCAGTCCCTTCCGCTGGGTACGGGTCCGTCCCTCCCGCTGGGTACGGGTCAGTGTCTCCCGCTGGGTACGGGTCAGTCCCTCCCGCTGGGTACGGGTCAGTCCCTCCCGCTGGGTACGGGTCAGTCCCTCCCGCTGGGTACGGGTCAGTCCCTCCCGCTGGGTACGGGTCAGTCCCTCCCGCTGGGTACGGGTCAGTCCCTCCCGCTGGGTACGGGTCAGTCCCTCCCGCTGGGTACGGGTCAGTGTCTCCCGCTGGGTACGGGTCAGTCCCTCCCCCTGGGTACGGGTCCGTCCCTCCCCCTGGGTACGGGTCAGTCCCTCCCGCCGGGTACGGGTCAGTCCCTCCCGCCGGGTACGGGTCAGTCCCTCCCGCCGGGTACGGGTCAGTCCCTCCCGCTGGGTACGGGTCAGTGTCTCCCGCTGGGTACGGGTCAGTCCCTCCCGCTGGGTACGGGTCAGTCCCTCCCGCTGGGTACGGGTCAGTCCCTCCCGCTGGGTACGGGTCAGTCCCTTCCGCTGGGTAAGGGTCAGGCCCTCCCGCTGGGTACGGGTCAGTGTCTCCCGCTGGGTACGGGTCAGTCCCTCCCGCTGGGTACGGGTCAGTCCCTCCCGCTGGGTACGGGTCAGTCCCTCCCGCTGGGTGCGGGTCAGTCCCTCCCGCCGGGTACGGGTCAGTCCCTCCCACCGGGTACGGATCAGTCCCTCCCGCCGGGTACGGGTCAGTGCCTCCCGCTGGGTACGGGTCAGTGTCTCCCGCTGGGTACGGGTCAGTCCCTCCCGCTGGGTACGGGTCCGTCCCTTCCGCTGGGTACGGGTCAGTGTCTCCCGCTGGGTACGGGTCAGTGTCTCCCGCTGGGTACGGGTCAGTCCCTCCCGCTGGGTACGGGTCAGTCCCTCTCGCTGGGTACGGGTCAGTCCCTCCCGCTGGGTACGGGTCAGTGTCTCCCGCTGGGTACGGGTCAGTCCCTCCCGCTGGGTACGGGTCAGTGTCTCCCGCTGGGTACGGGTCAGTCCCTCCCGCTGGGTATGGGTCAGTGTCTCCCGCTGGGTACGGGTCAGTGTCTCCCGCTGGGTACGGGTCGGTCCCTCCCGCTGGGTACGGGTCAGTCCCTCCCGCTGGGTACGGGTCAGTCCCTCCCGCTGGGTACGGGTCAGTGTCTCCCGCTGGGTACGGGTCAGTGTCTCCCGCTGGGTACGGGTCAGTGTGTCCCGCTGGGTACGGGTCAGTGTCTCCCGCTGGGTACGGGTCAGTCCCTCCCGCTGGGTACGGGTCAGTCCCTCCCGCTGGTTACGGGTCAGTCCCTCCCGCTGGGTACGGGTCAGTCCCTCCCGCTGGGTACGGGTCAGTCCCTCCCGCTGGGTACGGGTCAGTGTCTCCCGCTGGGTACGGGTCAGTGTCTCCCGCTGGGTACGGGTCAGTGTCTCCCGCTGGGTACGGGTCAGTCCCTCCCGCTGGGTACAGGTCAGTCCCTCCCGCTGGGTACGGGTCAGTCCCTCCCGCTGGGTACGGGTCAGTCCCTCCCGCTGGGTACGGGTCAGTGACTCCCGCTGGGTACGGGTCAGTCCCTCCCGCTGGGTACGGGTCAGTCCCTCCCGCTGGGTACGGGTCAGTCCCTCCCGCTGGGTACGGGTCAGTCCCTCCCGCTGGGTACGGGTCAGTCCCTCCCGCTGGGTACGGGTCAGTCCCTCCCGCTGGGTACGGGTCAGTCCCTCCCGCTGGGTACGGGTCAGTCCCTCCCGCTGGGTACGGGTCAGTCCCTCCCGCTGGGTACGGGTCAGTCCCTCCCGCTGGGTACGGGTCAGTCCCTCCCGCTTGGTACGGGTCAGTCCCTCCCGCTGGGTACGGGTCAGTGTGTCCCGCTGGGTACGGGTCAGTCCCTCCCGCTGGGTACGGGTCAGTGTCTCCCGCTGGGTACGGGTCAGTGTCTCCCGCTGGGTACGGGTCAGTGTCTCCCGCTGGGTACGGGTCAGTGTCTCCCGCTGGGTACAGGTCAGTGTCTCCCGCTGGGTACAGGTCAGTGTCTCCCGCTGGGTACAGGTCAGTGTCTCCCGCTGGGTACAGGTCAGTGTCTCCCGCTGGGTACGGGTCAGTCCCTCCCGCTGGGTACGGGTCAGTGTCTCCCGCTGGGTACGGGTCAGTGTGTCCCGCTGGGTACGGGTCAGTGTCTCCCGCTGGGTACGGGTCAGTCCCTCCCGCTGAGTACGGGTCAGTCCCTCCAGCTGGGTACGGGTCAGTCCCTCCCGCTGGGTACGGCTCAGTCCCTCCCGCTGGCTACGGGTCAGTCCCTCCCGCTGGGTACGGGTCAGTCCCTCCCGCTGTGTACGGGTCAGTCCCTCCCGCTGGGTACGGGTCAGTCCCTCCCGCTGGGTACGGGTCAGTCCCTCCCGCTGGGTACGGGTCAGTCCCTCCCGCTGGGTACGGGTCGGTCCCTCCCGCTGGGTACGGGTCAGTGTCTCCCGCTGGGTACGGGTCAGTGTCTCCCGCTGGGTACGGGTCAGTGTGTCCCGCTGGGTACGGGTCAGTGTCTCCGCTGGGTACGGGTCAGTGTCTCCCGCTGGTTACGGGTCAGTGTCTCCCGCTGGGTACGGGTCAGTGTCTCCCGCTGGGTACGGGTCAGTGTGTCCCGCTGGGTACGGGTCAGTGTCTCCCGCTGGGTACGGGTCAGTCCCTCCCGCTGGGTACGGGTCAGTCCCTCCCGCTGGGTACGGGTCAGTGTCTCCCGCTGGGTACGGGTCAGTGTCTCCCGCTGGGTACGGGTCAGTCCCTCCCGCTGGGTACGGGTCCGTCCCTTCCGCTGGGTACAGGTCCGTCCCTTCCGCTGGGTACGGGTCCGTCCCTTCCGCTGGGTACGGGTCAGTGTCTCCCGCTGGGTACGGGTCAGTCCCTCCCGCTGGGTACGGGTCAGTGTCTCCCGCTGGGTACGGGTCAGTCCCTCCCGCTGGGAACGGGTCAGTCCCTCCCGCTGGGTACGAGTCAGTCCCTCCCGCTGGGTACGGGTCAGTCCCTCCCGCTGGGTACGGGTCCGTCCCTCCCGCTGGGTACGGGTTAGTCCCTCCCGCTGGGTACGGGTCAGTCCCTCCCGCTGGGTACGGGTCAGTCCCTTCCGCTGGGTACGGGTCCGTCCCTCCCGCTGGGTACGGGTCAGTGTCTCCCGCTGGGTACGGGTCAGTCCCTCCCGCTGGGTACGGGTCAGTCCCTCCCGCTGGGTACGGGTCAGTCCCTCCCGCTGGGTACGGGTCAGTCCCTCCCGCTGGGTACGGGTCAGTCCCTCCCGCTGGGTACGAGTCAGTCCCTCCCGCTGGGTACGGGTCAGTCCCTCCCGCTGGGTACGGGTCCGTCCCTTCCGCTGGGTACGGGTCAGTCCCTCCCGCTGGGTACGGGTCAGTCCCTCCCGCTGGGTACGGGTCAGTCCCTCCCGCTGGGTACGGGTCAGTCCCTTCCGCTGGGTACGGGTCCGTCCCTCCCGCTGGGTACGGGTCAGTGTCTCCCGCTGGGTACGGGTCAGTCCCTCCCGCTGGGTACGGGTCAGTCCCTCCCGCTGGGTACGGGTCAGTCCCTCCCGCTGGGTACGGGTCAGTCCCTCCCGCTGGGTACGGGTCAGTCCCTCCCGCTGGGTACGAGTCAGTCCCTCCCGCTGGGTACGGGTCAGTCCCTCCCGCTGGGTACGGGTCAGTGTCTCCCGCTGGGTACGGGTCAGTCCCTCCCCCTGGGTACGGGTCCGTCCCTCCCCCTGGGTACGGGTCAGTCCCTCCCGCCGGGTACGGGTCAGTCCCTCCCGCCGGGTACGGGTCAGTCCCTCCCGCCGGGTACGGGTCAGTCCCTCCCGCTGGGTACGGGTCAGTGTCTCCCGCTGGGTACGGGTCAGTCCCTCCCGCTGGGTACGGGTCAGTCCCTCCCGCTGGGTACGGGTCAGTCCCTCCCGCTGGGTACGGGTCAGTCCCTTCCGCTGGGTACGGGTCAGGCCATCCCGCTGGGTACGGGTCAGTGTCTCCCGCTGGGTACGGGTCAGTCCCTCCCGCTGGGTACGGGTCAGTCCCTCCCGCTGGGTACGGGTCAGTCCCTCCCGCTGGGTGCGGGTCAGTCCCTCCCGCTGGGTACGGGTCAGTCCCTCCCGCCGGGTACGGATCAGTCCCTCCCGCCGGGTACGGGTCAGTGCCTCCCGCTGGGTACGGGTCAGTGTCTCCCGCTGGGTACGGGTCAGTCCCTCCCGCTGGGTACGGGTCCGTCCCTTCCGCTGGGTACGGGTCAGTGTCTCCCGCTGGGTACGGGTCAGTGTCTCCCGCTGGGTACGGGTCAGTCCCTCCCGCTGGGTACGGGTCAGTCCCTCTCGCTGGGTACGGGTCAGTCCCTCCCGCTGGGTACGGGTCAGTGTCTCCCGCTGGGTACGGGTCAGTCCCTCCCGCTGGGTACGGGTCAGTGTCTCCCGCTGGGTACGGGTCAGTCCCTCCCGCTGGGTACGGGTCAGTGTCTCCCGCTGGGTACGGGTCGGTGTCTCCCGCTGGGTACGGGTCGGTCCCTCCCGCTGGGTACGGGTCAGTCCCTCCCGCTGGGTACGGGTCAGTCCCTCCCGCTGGGTACGGGTCAGTGTCTCCCGCTGGGTACGGGTCAGTGTCTCCCGCTGGGTACGGGTCAGTGTGTCCCGCTGGGTACGGGTCAGTGTCTCCCGCTGGGTACGGGTCAGTCCCTCCCGCTGGGTACGGGTCAGTCCCTCCCGCTGGTTACGGGTCAGTCCCTCCCGCTGGGTACGGGTCAGTCCCTCCCGCTGGGTACGGGTCAGTGTCTCCCGCTGGGTACGGGTCAGTGTCTCCCGCTGGGTACGGGTCAGTGTCTCCCGCTGGGTACGGGTCAGTGTCTCCCGCTGGGTACGGGTCAGTCCCTCCCGCTGGGTACGGGTCAGTCCCTCCCGCTGGGTACGGGTCAGTCCCTCCCGCTGGGTACGGGTCAGTCCCTCCCGCTGGGTACGGGTCAGTGACTCCCGCTGGGTACGGGTCAGTCCCTCCCGCTGGGTACGGGTCAGTCCCTCCCGCTGGGTACGGGTCAGTCCCTCCCGCTGGGTACGGGTCAGTCCCTCCCGCTGGGTACGGGTCAGTCCCTCCCGCTGGGTACGGGTCAGTCCCTCCCGCTGGGTACGGGTCAGTCCCTCCCGCTGGGTACGGGTCAGTCCCTCCCGCTGGGTACGGGTCAGTCCCTCCCGCTGGGTACGGGTCAGTCCCTCCCGCTGGGTACGGGTCAGTCCCTCCCGCTGGGTACGGGTCAGTCCCTCCCGCTTGGTACGGGTCAGTCCCTCCCGCTGGGTACGGGTCAGTGTGTCCCGCTGGGTACGGGTCAGTCCCTCCCGCTGGGTACGGGTCAGTGTCTCCCGCTGGGTACGGGTCAGTGTCTCCCGCTGGGTACGGGTCAGTGTCTCCCGCTGGGTACGGGTCAGTGTCTCCCGCTGGGTACAGGTCAGTGTCTCCCGCTGGGTACAGGTCAGTGTCTCCCGCTGGGTACAGGTCAGTGTCTCCCGCTGGGTACAGGTCAGTGTCTCCCGCTGGGTACGGGTCAGTCCCTCCCGCTGGGTACGGGTCAGTGTCTCCCGCTGGGTACGGGTCAGTGTCTCCCGCTGGGTACGGGTCAGTCCCTCCCGCTGGGTACGGGTCAGTCCCTCCAGCTGGGTACGGGTCAGTCCCTCCCGCTGGGTACGGCTCAGTCCCTCCCGCTGGCTACGGGTCAGTCCCTCCCGCTGGGTACGGGTCAGTCCCTCCCGCTGTGTACGGGTCAGTCCCTCCCGCTGGGTACGGGTCAGTCCCTCCCGCTGGGTACGGGTCAGTCCCTCCCGCTGGGTACGGGTCGGTCCCTCCCGCTGGGTACGGGTCGGTCCCTCCCGCTGGGTACGGGTCAGTGTCTCCCGCTGGGTACGGGTCAGTGTCTCCCGCTGGGTACGGGTCAGTGTGTCCCGCTGGGTACGGGTCAGTGTCTCCGCTGGGTACGGGTCAGTGTCTCCCGCTGGTTACGGGTCAGTGTCTCCCGCTGGGTACGGGTCAGTGTCTCCCGCTGGGTACGGGTCAGTGCGTCCCGCTGGGTACGGGTCAGTCCCTCCCGCTGGGTACGGGTCAGTCCCTCCCGCTGGGTACGGGTCAGTCCCTCCCGCTGGGTACGGGTCAGTCCCTCCCGCTGGGTACGGGTCAGTCCCTCCCGCTGGGTACGGGTCAGTCCCTCCCGCTGGGTACGGGTCAGTCCCTCCCGCTGGGTACGGGTCAGTCCCTCCCGCTGGGTACGGGTCAGTCCCTCCCGCTGGGTACGGGTCAGTCCCTCCCGCTGGGTACGGGTCAGTCCCTCCCGCTGGGTACGGGTCAGTCCCTCCCGCTGGGTACGGGTCAGTCCCTCCCGCTGGGTACGGGTCGGTCCCTCCCGCTGGGTACGGGTCAGTGTCTCCCGCTGGGTACGGGTCAGTGTCTCCCGCTGGGTACGGGTCAGTCCCTCCCGCTGGGTACGGGTCAGTCCCTCCCGCTGGGTACGGGTCAGTCCCTCCCGCTGGGTACGGGTCAGTCCCTCCCGCGGGATACGGGTCAGTGTCTCCCGCTGGGTACGGATCAGTCCCTCCCGCTGGGTACGGGTCAGTCCCTCCCGCTGGGTACGGGTCAGTCCCTCCCGCTGGGTACGGGTCAGTGTCTCCCGCTGGGTACGGGTCAGTGTCTCCCGCTGGGTACGGGTCAGTGTCTCCCGCTGGGTACAGGTCAGTGTCTCCCGCTGGGTACGGGTCAGTCCCTCCCGCTGGGTACGGTTCAGTCCCTCCCGCTGGGTACAGGTCAGTCCCTCCCGCTGGGTACGGGTCAGTGTCTCCCGCTGGGTACAGGTCAGTGTCTCCCGCTGGGTACGGGTCAGTGTCTCCCGCTGGGTACAGGTCAGTGTCTCCCGCTGGGTACGGGTCAGTGTCTCCCGCTGGGTACGGGTCAGTGTCTCCCGCTGGGTACGGGTCAGTCCCTCCCGCTGGGTACAGGTCAGTGTCTCCCGCTGGGTACGGGTCAGTGTCTCCCGCTGGGTACGGGTCAGTGTCTCCCGCTGGGTACGGGTCAGTCCCTCCCGCTGGGTACGGGTCGGTCCCTCCCGCTGGGTACGGGTCAGTGTGTCCCGCTGGGTACGGGTCAGTGTCTCCCGCTGGGTACGGGTCGGTCCCTCCCGCTGGGTACGGGTCAGTGTCTCCCGCTGGGTACGGGTCAGTGTCTCCCGCTGGGTACGGGTCAGTGTCTCCCGCTGGGTGCGGGTCAGTGTCTCCCGCTGGGTACGGGTCAGTGTCTCCCGCTGGGTACGGGTCAGTGTCTCCCGCTGGGTACGGGTCAGTCACTCCCGCTGGGTACGGGTCAGTCCCTCCCGCTGGATACGGGTCAGTGTCTCCCGCTGGGTACGAGTCAGTGTCTCCCGCTGGGTACGGGTCAGTCCCTCCCGCTGGGTACGGGTCAGTCCCTCCCGCTGGGTACGGGTCAGTCCCTCCCGCTGGGTACGGGTCAGTCCCTCCCGCTGGGTACGGGTCAGTGTCTCCCGCTGGGTACGAGTCAGTCCCTCCCCCTGGGTACGGGTCAGTCCCTCCCGCTGGGTACGGGTCAGTCCCTCCCGCCGGGTACGGGTCAGTCCCTCCCGCCGGGTACGGGTCAGTCCCTCCCGCTGGGTGCGGGTCAGTCCCTCCCGCTGGGTACGGGTCAGTCCCTCCCGCTGGGTACGGGTCAGTCCCTCCCGCTGGGTACAGGTCAGTCCCTCCCGCTGGGTACGGGTCAGTGTCTCCCGCTGGGTACGGGTCAGTGTCTCCCGCTGGGTACGGGTCAGTCCCTCCCGCTGGGTACAGGTCAGTCCCTCCCGCTGGGTACGGGTCAGTCCCTCCCACTGGGTACGGGTCAGTCCCTCCCGATGGGTACGGGTCAGTGTCTCCCGCTGGGTACGGGTCAGTCCCTCCCGCTGGGTACGGGTCAGTCCCTCCCGCTGCGTACGGGTCAGTCCCTCCCGCTGGGTACGGGTCAGTCCCTCCCGCTGGGTACGGGTCAGTCCCTCCCGCTGGGTACGGGTCAGTGTCTCCCGCTGGGTACGGGTCAGTCCCTCCCGCTGGGTACGGGTCAGTCCCTCCCACTGGGTACGGGTCAGTCCCTCCCGATGGGTACGGGTCAGTGTCTCCCGCTGGGTACGGGTCAGTCCCTCCCGCTGGGTACGGGTCAGTCCCTCCCGCTGCGTACGGGTCAGTCCCTCCCGCTGGGTACGGGTCAGTCCCTCCCGCTGGGTACGGGTCAGTCCCTCCCGCTGGGTACGGGTCAGTGTCTCCCGCTGGGTACGGGTCAGTCCCTCCCGCTGGGTACGGGTCAGTCCCTCCCGCTGGGTACGGGTCAGTGTCTCCCGCTGGGTACGGGTCAGTGTCTCCCGCTGGGTACGGGTCGGTGTCTCCCGCTGGGTACGGGTCGGTCCCTCCCGCTGGGTACGGGTCAGTCCCTCCCGCTGGGTACGGGTCAGTCCCTCCCGCTGGGTACGGGTCAGTGTCTCCCGCTGGGTACGGGTCAGTGTCTCCCGCTGGGTACGGGTCAGTGTGTCCCGCTGGGTACGGGTCAGTGTCTCCCGCTGGGTACGGGTCAGTCCCTCCCGCTGGGTACGGGTCAGTCCCTCCCGCTGGTTACGGGTCAGTCCCTCCCGCTGGGTACGGGTCAGTCCCTCCCGCTGGGTACGGGTCAGTGTCTCCCGCTGGGTACGGGTCAGTGTCTCCCGCTGGGTACGGGTCAGTGTCTCCCGCTGGGTACGGGTCAGTGTCTCCCGCTGGGTACGGGTCAGTCCCTCCCGCTGGGTACGGGTCAGTCCCTCCCGCTGGGTACGGGTCAGTCCCTCCCGCTGGGTACGGGTCAGTCCCTCCCGCTGGGTACGGGTCAGTGACTCCCGCTGGGTACGGGTCAGTCCCTCCCGCTGGGTACGGGTCAGTCCCTCCCGCTGGGTACGGGTCAGTCCCTCCCGCTGGGTACGGGTCAGTCCCTCCCGCTGGGTACGGGTCAGTCCCTCCCGCTGGGTACGGGTCAGTCCCTCCCGCTGGGTACGGGTCAGTCCCTCCCGCTGGGTACGGGTCAGTCCCTCCCGCTGGGTACGGGTCAGTCCCTCCCGCTGGGTACGGGTCAGTCCCTCCCGCTGGGTACGGGTCAGTCCCTCCCGCTGGGTACGGGTCAGTCCCTCCCGCTTGGTACGGGTCAGTCCCTCCCGCTGGGTACGGGTCAGTGTGTCCCGCTGGGTACGGGTCAGTCCCTCCCGCTGGGTACGGGTCAGTGTCTCCCGCTGGGTACGGGTCAGTGTCTCCCGCTGGGTACGGGTCAGTGTCTCCCGCTGGGTACGGGTCAGTGTCTCCCGCTGGGTACAGGTCAGTGTCTCCCGCTGGGTACAGGTCAGTGTCTCCCGCTGGGTACAGGTCAGTGTCTCCCGCTGGGTACAGGTCAGTGTCTCCCGCTGGGTACGGGTCAGTCCCTCCCGCTGGGTACGGGTCAGTGTCTCCCGCTGGGTACGGGTCAGTGTCTCCCGCTGGGTACGGGTCAGTCCCTCCCGCTGGGTACGGGTCAGTCCCTCCAGCTGGGTACGGGTCAGTCCCTCCCGCTGGGTACGGCTCAGTCCCTCCCGCTGGCTACGGGTCAGTCCCTCCCGCTGGGTACGGGTCAGTCCCTCCCGCTGTGTACGGGTCAGTCCCTCCCGCTGGGTACGGGTCAGTCCCTCCCGCTGGGTACGGGTCAGTCCCTCCCGCTGGGTACGGGTCGGTCCCTCCCGCTGGGTACGGGTCGGTCCCTCCCGCTGGGTACGGGTCAGTGTCTCCCGCTGGGTACGGGTCAGTGTCTCCCGCTGGGTACGGGTCAGTGTGTCCCGCTGGGTACGGGTCAGTGTCTCCGCTGGGTACGGGTCAGTGTCTCCCGCTGGTTACGGGTCAGTGTCTCCCGCTGGGTACGGGTCAGTGTCTCCCGCTGGGTACGGGTCAGTGCGTCCCGCTGGGTACGGGTCAGTCCCTCCCGCTGGGTACGGGTCAGTCCCTCCCGCTGGGTACGGGTCAGTCCCTCCCGCTGGGTACGGGTCAGTCCCTCCCGCTGGGTACGGGTCAGTCCCTCCCGCTGGGTACGGGTCAGTCCCTCCCGCTGGGTACGGGTCAGTCCCTCCCGCTGGGTACGGGTCAGTCCCTCCCGCTGGGTACGGGTCAGTCCCTCCCGCTGGGTACGGGTCAGTCCCTCCCGCTGGGTACGGGTCAGTCCCTCCCGCTGGGTACGGGTCAGTCCCTCCCGCTGGGTACGGGTCAGTCCCTCCCGCTGGGTACGGGTCGGTCCCTCCCGCTGGGTACGGGTCAGTGTCTCCCGCTGGGTACGGGTCAGTGTCTCCCGCTGGGTACGGGTCAGTCCCTCCCGCTGGGTACGGGTCAGTCCCTCCCGCTGGGTACGGGTCAGTCCCTCCCGCTGGGTACGGGTCAGTCCCTCCCGCGGGATACGGGTCAGTGTCTCCCGCTGGGTACGGATCAGTCCCTCCCGCTGGGTACGGGTCAGTCCCTCCCGCTGGGTACGGGTCAGTCCCTCCCGCTGGGTACGGGTCAGTGTCTCCCGCTGGGTACGGGTCAGTGTCTCCCGCTGGGTACGGGTCAGTGTCTCCCGCTGGGTACAGGTCAGTGTCTCCCGCTGGGTACGGGTCAGTCCCTCCCGCTGGGTACGGTTCAGTCCCTCCCGCTGGGTACAGGTCAGTCCCTCCCGCTGGGTACGGGTCAGTGTCTCCCGCTGGGTACAGGTCAGTGTCTCCCGCTGGGTACGGGTCAGTGTCTCCCGCTGGGTACAGGTCAGTGTCTCCCGCTGGGTACGGGTCAGTGTCTCCCGCTGGGTACGGGTCAGTGTCTCCCGCTGGGTACGGGTCAGTCCCTCCCGCTGGGTACAGGTCAGTGTCTCCCGCTGGGTACGGGTCAGTGTCTCCCGCTGGGTACGGGTCAGTGTCTCCCGCTGGGTACGGGTCAGTCCCTCCCGCTGGGTACGGGTCGGTCCCTCCCGCTGGGTACGGGTCAGTGTGTCCCGCTGGGTACGGGTCAGTGTCTCCCGCTGGGTACGGGTCGGTCCCTCCCGCTGGGTACGGGTCAGTGTCTCCCGCTGGGTACGGGTCAGTGTCTCCCGCTGGGTACGGGTCAGTGTCTCCCGCTGGGTGCGGGTCAGTGTCTCCCGCTGGGTACGGGTCAGTGTCTCCCGCTGGGTACGGGTCAGTGTCTCCCGCTGGGTACGGGTCAGTCACTCCCGCTGGGTACGGGTCAGTCCCTCCCGCTGGATACGGGTCAGTGTCTCCCGCTGGGTACGAGTCAGTGTCTCCCGCTGGGTACGGGTCAGTCCCTCCCGCTGGGTACGGGTCAGTCCCTCCCGCTGGGTACGGGTCAGTCCCTCCCGCTGGGTACGGGTCAGTCCCTCCCGCTGGGTACGGGTCAGTGTCTCCCGCTGGGTACGAGTCAGTCCCTCCCCCTGGGTACGGGTCAGTCCCTCCCGCTGGGTACGGGTCAGTCCCTCCCGCCGGGTACGGGTCAGTCCCTCCCGCCGGGTACGGGTCAGTCCCTCCCGCTGGGTGCGGGTCAGTCCCTCCCGCTGGGTACGGGTCAGTCCCTCCCGCTGGGTACGGGTCAGTCCCTCCCGCTGGGTACAGGTCAGTCCCTCCCGCTGGGTACGGGTCAGTGTCTCCCGCTGGGTACGGGTCAGTGTCTCCCGCTGGGTACGGGTCAGTCCCTCCCGCTGGGTACAGGTCAGTCCCTCCCGCTGGGTACGGGTCAGTCCCTCCCACTGGGTACGGGTCAGTCCCTCCCGATGGGTACGGGTCAGTGTCTCCCGCTGGGTACGGGTCAGTCCCTCCCGCTGGGTACGGGTCAGTCCCTCCCGCTGCGTACGGGTCAGTCCCTCCCGCTGGGTACGGGTCAGTCCCTCCCGCTGGGTACGGGTCAGTCCCTCCCGCTGGGTACGGGTCAGTGTCTCCCGCTGGGTACGGGTCAGTCCCTCCCACTGGGTACGGGTCAGTCCCTCCCGATGGGTACGGGTCAGTGTCTCCCGCTGGGTACGGGTCAGTCCCTCCCGCTGGGTACGGGTCAGTCCCTCCCGCTGCGTACGGGTCAGTCCCTCCCGCTGGGTACGGGTCAGTCCCTCCCGCTGGGTACGGGTCAGTCCCTCCCGCTGGGTACGGGTCAGTGTCTCCCGCTGGGTACGGGTCAGTCCCTCCCGCTGGGTACGGGTCAGTCCCTCCCGCTGGGTACGGGTCAGTGTCTCCCGCTGGGTACGGGTCAGTGTCTCCCGCTGGGTACGGGTCGGTCCCTCCCGCTGGGTACGGGTCGGTCCCTCCCGCTGCGTACGGGTCAGTCCCTCCCGCTGGGTACTGGTCAGTCCCGCTGGGTACGGGTCAGTCCCTCCCGCTGGGTACGGGTCAGTCCTTCCCGCTGGGTACGGGTCAGTCCCTCCCGCTGGGTACGGGTCAGTCCCTCCCGCTGGGTACGGGTCAGTCCCTCCCGCTGGGTACGGGTCAGTCCCTCCCGCTGGGTACGGGTCGGTCCCTCCCGCTGGCTACGGGTCAGTCCCTCCCGCTGGGTACGAGTCAGGCCCTCCCGCTGGGTACAGGTCAGTCCCGCTGGGTACGGGTCAGTCCCTCCCGCTGGGTACGGGTCAGTCCCGCTGGGTACGGGTCAGTCCCTCCCGCTGGGTACGGGTCAGTCCCGCTGGGTACGGGTCAGTCCCTCCCGCTGGGTACGGGTCAGTCCCGCTGGGTACGGGTCGGTCCCTCCCGCTGGGTACGGGTCAGTCCCTCCCGCTGGGTACGGGTCAGTCCCTCCCGCTGGGTACGGGTCAGTCCCTCCCGCTGGGTACGGGTCAGTCCCTTCCGCTGGGTACGGCTCAGTCCCTCCCGCTGGTTACGCGTCAGTCCCTCTCGCTGGGTACGGGTCAGTCCCTCCCGCTGGGTACGGGTCAGTCCCTTCCGCTGGGTACGGGTCAGTCCCTCCCGCTGGGTACGGGTCAGTGTCTCCCGCTGGGTACGGGTCTGTCCCTCCCGCCGGGTACGGGTCAGTCCCTCCCGCTGGGTACGGGTCAGTCCCTCCCGCTGGGTACGGGTCAGTGTCTCCCGCTGGGTACGGGTCAGTCCCTCCCGCTGGGTACGGGTCAGTCCCTCCCGCTGGGTACGGGTCAGTGTCTCCCGCTGGGTACGGGTCAGTCCCTCCCGCTGGGTACGGGTCAGTCCCTCCCGCTGGGTACGGGTCAGTGTCTCCCGCTGGGTACGGGTCAGTCCCTCCCGCTGGGTACGGGTCAGTCCCTCCCGCTGGGTACGGGTCGGTCCCTCCCGCTGGGTACGGGTCAGTCCCTCCCGCTGGGTACGAGTCAGGCCCTCCCGCTGGGTACAGGTCAGTCCCGCTGGGTACGGGTCAGTCCCTCCCGCTGGGTACGGGTCAGTCCCGCTGGGTACGGGTCAGTCCCTCCCGCTGGGTACGGGTCAGTCCCGCTGGGTACGGGTCAGTCCCTCCCGCTGGGTACGGGTCAGTCCCGCTGGGTACGGGTCGGTCCCTCCCGCTGGGTACGGGTCAGTCCCTCCCGCTGGGTACGGGTCAGTCCCTCCCGCTGGGTACGGGTCAGTCCCTCCCGCTGGGTACGGGTCAGTCCCTTCCGCTGGGTACGGCTCAGTCCCTCCCGCTGGTTACGCGTCAGTCCCTCTCGCTGGGTACGGGTCAGTCCCTCCCGCTGGGTACGGGTCAGTCCCTTCCGCTGGGTACGGGTCAGTCCCTCCCGCTGGGTACGGGTCAGTGTCTCCCGCTGGGTACGGGTCTGTCCCTCCCGCCGGGTACGGGTCAGTCCCTCCCGCTGGGTACGGGTCAGTCCCTCCCGCTGGGTACGGGTCAGTGTCTCCCGCTGGGTACGGGTCAGTCCCTCCCGCTGGGTATGGGTCAGTGTCTCCCGCTGGGTACAGGTCAGTCCCTCCCGCTGGGTACGGGTCAGTCCCTCCCGCTGGGTACGGGTCAGTCCCTCCCGCTGGGTACGGGTCAGTGTCTCCCGCTGGGTACGGGTCAGTGTCTCCCGCTGGGTACGGGTCAGTGTCTCCCGCTGGGTACGGGTCAGTGTCTCCCGCTGGGTACGGGTCAGTCCCTCCCGCTGGGTACGGGTCAGTGTCTCCCGCTGGGTACGGGTCAGTCCCTCCCGCTGGGTACGGGTCAGTCCCTCCCGCTGGGTTCGGGTCAGTGCCTCCCGCTGGGTACGGGTCAGTCCCTCCCGCTGGGTACGGGTCGGTCCCTCCCGCTGGGTACGGGTCGGTCCCTCCCGCTGGGTACGGGTCAGTGTCTCCCGCTGGGTACGGGTCAGTCCCTCCCGCTGGGTACGGGTCAGTCCCTCCCGCTGGGTACGGGTCAGTGTCTCCCGCTGGGTACGGGTCAGTGTCTCCCGCTGGGTACAGGTCAGTGTCTCCCGCTGGGTACGGGTCAGTGTCTCCCGCTGGGTACAGGTCAGTGTCTCCCGCTGGGTACGGGTCAGTGTCTCCCGCTGGGTACGGGTCAGTGTCTCCCGCTGGGTACGGGTCAGTCCCTCCCGCTGGGTACAGGTCAGTCCCTCCCGCTGGGTACGGGTCAGTCCCTCCCGCTGGGTACGGGTCAGTGTCTCCCGCTTGGTACGGGTCAGTCCCTCCCGCTGGGTACGGGTCGGTCCCTCCCGCTGGGTACGGGTCAGTGTGTCCCGCTGGGTACGGGTCGGTCCCTCCCGCTGGGTACGGGTCGGTCCCTCCCGCTGGGTACGGGTCAGTGTCTCCCGCTGGGTACGGGTCAGTGTCTCCCGCTGGGTACGGGTCAGTCCCTCCCGCTGGGTACGGGTCAGTCCCTCCCGCTGGGTGCGGGTCAGTTTCTCCCGCTGGGTACGGGTCAGTGTCTCCCGCTGGGTACGGGTCAGTGTCTCCCGCTGGGTACGGGTCAGTCACTCCCGCTGGGTACGGGTCAGTCCCTCCCGCTGGATACGGGTCAGTGTCTCCCGCTGGGTACGAGTCAGTGTCTCCCGCTGGGTACGGGTCAGTCCCTCCCGCTGGGTACGGGTCAGTCCCTCCCGCTGGGTACGGGTCAGTCCCTCCCGCTGGGTACGGGTCAGTGTCTCCCGCTGGGTACGAGTCAGTCCCTCCCCCTGGGTACGGGTCAGTCCCTCCCGCTGGGTACGGGTCAGTCCCTCCCGCTGGGTACGGGTCAGTCCCTCCCGCCGGGTACGGGTCAGTCCCTCCCGCCGGGTACAGGTCAGTCCCTCCCGCCGGGTGCGGGTCAGTCCCTCCCGCTGGGTACGGGTCAGTCCCTCCCGCTGGGTACGGGTCAGTCCCTCCCGCTGGGTACGGGTCAGTCCCTCCCGCTGGGTACGGGTCAGTGTCTCCCGCTGGGTACGGGTCAGTGTCTCCCGCTGGGTACGGGTCAGTCCCTCCCGCTGGGTACGGGTCAGTCCCTCCCGCTGGGTACGGGTCAGTCCCTCCCGCTGGGTACGGGTCAGTCCCTCCCACTGGGTACGGGTCAGTCCCTCCCGATGGGTACGGGTCAGTGTCTCCCGCTGGGTACGGGTCAGTCCCTCCCGCTGGGTACGGGTCAGTCCCTCCCGCTGGGTACGGGTCAGTCCCTCCCGCTGGGTACGGGTCAGTCCCTCCCGCTGGGTACGGGTCAGTGTCTCCCGCTGGGTACGGGTCAGTCCCTCCCGCTGGGTACGGGTCAGTCCCTCCCGCTGGGTACGGGTCAGTCCCTCCCGCTGGGTACGGGTCAGTGTCTCCCGCTGGGTACGGGTCAGTGTCTCCCGCTGGGTACGGGTCGGTCCCTCCCGCTGGGTACGGGTCGGTCCCTCCCGCTGCGTACGGGTCAGTCCCTCCCGCTGGGTACGGGTCAGTCCCGCTGGGTACGGGTCAGTCCCTCCCGCTGGGTACGGGTCAGTCCCTCCCGCTGGGTACGGGTCAGTCCCTCCCGCTGGGTACGGGTCAGTCCCTCCCGCTGGGTACGGGTCAGTCCCTCCCGCTGGGTACGGGTCAGTCCCTCCCGCTGGGTACGGGTCAGTCCCTCCCGCTGGGTACGGGTCGGTCCCTCCCGCTGGGTACGGGTCAGTCCCTCCCGCTGGGTACGAGTCAGGCCCTCCCGCTGGGTACGGGTCAGTCCCGCTGGGTACGGGTCAGTCCCTCCCGCTGGGTACGGGTCAGTCCCGCTGGGTACGGGTCAGTCCCTCCCGCTGGGTACGGGTCAGTCCCGCTGGGTACGGGTCAGTCCCGCTGGGTACGGGTCAGTCCCGCTGGGTACGGGTCAGTCCCTCCCGCTGGGTACGGGTCAGTCCCTCCCGCTGGGTACGGGTCGGTCCCTCCCGCTGGGTACGGGTCAGTCCCTCCCGCTGGTTACGGGTCAGTCCCTCCCGCTGGGTACGGGTCATTCCCTCCCGCTGGGTACGGGTCAGTCCCTTCCGCTGGGTACGGCTCAGTCCCTCCCGCTGGTTACGCGTCAGTCCCTCTCGCTGGGTACGGGTCAGTCCCTCTCGCTGGGTACGGGTCAGTCCCTCCCGCCGGGTACGGGTCAGTCCCTCCCGCTGGGTACGGGTCAGTCCCTCCCGCCGGGTACGGGTCAGTCCCTCCCGCTGGGTACGGGTCAGTCCCTCCCGCTGGGTACGGGTCAGTCCCTCCCGGTGGGTGCGGGTCAGTCCCTCCCGCTGGGTACGGGTCAGTCCCTCCCGCTGGGTGCGGGTCAGTCCCTCCCCCTGGGTACGGGTCAGTCCCTCCCGCTGGGTACGGGTCAGTCCCTCCTGCTGGGTACGGGTCAGTGTCTCCCGCTGGGTGCGGGTCAGTCGCTCCAGCTGGGTACGGGTCAGTGTCTCCCGCTGGGTACGGGTCAGTCCCTCCCGCTGGGTACGGGTCAGTCCCTCCCGCTGGGTACGGGTCAGTCCCTCCCGCTGGGTACGGGTCAGTGTCTCCCGCTGGGTACGCGTCAGTCCCTCCCGCTGGGTACGGGTCGGTCCCTCCCGCTGGGTACGGGTCAGTGTGTCCCGCTGGGTACGGGTCAGTGTCTCCCGCTGGGTACGGGTCGGTCCCTCCCGCTGGGTACGGGTCAGTGTCTCCCGCTGGGTACGGGTCAGTGTCTCCCGCTGGGTACGGGTCAGTGTCTCCCGCTGGGTGCGGGTCAGTGTCTCCCGCTGGGTACGGGTCAGTGTCTCCCGCTGGGTACGGGTCAGTGTCTCCCGCTGGGTACGGGTCAGTCACTCCCGCTGGGTACGGGTCAGTCCCTCCCGCTGGATACGGGTCAGTGTCTCCCGCTGGGTACGAGTCAGTGTCTCCCGCTGGGTACGGGTCAGTCCCTCCCGCTGGGTACGGGTCAGTCCCTCCCGCTGGGTACGGGTCAGTCCCTCCCGCTGGGTACGGGTCAGTCCCTCCCGCTGGGTACGGGTCAGTGTCTCCCGCTGGGTACGAGTCAGTCCCTCCCCCTGGGTACGGGTCAGTCCCTCCCGCTGGGTACGGGTCAGTCCCTCCCGCCGGGTACGGGTCAGTCCCTCCCGCCGGGTACGGGTCAGTCCCTCCCGCTGGGTGCGGGTCAGTCCCTCCCGCTGGGTACGGGTCAGTCCCTCCCGCTGGGTACGGGTCAGTCCCTCCCGCTGGGTACAGGTCAGTCCCTCCCGCTGGGTACGGGTCAGTGTCTCCCGCTGGGTACGGGTCAGTGTCTCCCGCTGGGTACGGGTCAGTCCCTCCCGCTGGGTACAGGTCAGTCCCTCCCGCTGGGTACGGGTCAGTCCCTCCCACTGGGTACGGGTCAGTCCCTCCCGATGGGTACGGGTCAGTGTCTCCCGCTGGGTACGGGTCAGTCCCTCCCGCTGGGTACGGGTCAGTCCCTCCCGCTGCGTACGGGTCAGTCCCTCCCGCTGGGTACGGGTCAGTCCCTCCCGCTGGGTACGGGTCAGTCCCTCCCGCTGGGTACGGGTCAGTGTCTCCCGCTGGGTACGGGTCAGTCCCTCCCGCTGGGTACGGGTCAGTCCCTCCCACTGGGTACGGGTCAGTCCCTCCCGATGGGTACGGGTCAGTGTCTCCCGCTGGGTACGGGTCAGTCCCTCCCGCTGGGTACGGGTCAGTCCCTCCCGCTGCGTACGGGTCAGTCCCTCCCGCTGGGTACGGGTCAGTCCCTCCCGCTGGGTACGGGTCAGTCCCTCCCGCTGGGTACGGGTCAGTGTCTCCCGCTGGGTACGGGTCAGTCCCTCCCGCTGGGTACGGGTCAGTCCCTCCCGCTGGGTACGGGTCAGTGTCTCCCGCTGGGTACGGGTCAGTGTCTCCCGCTGGGTACGGGTCGGTCCCTCCCGCTGGGTACGGGTCGGTCCCTCCCGCTGCGTACGGGTCAGTCCCTCCCGCTGGGTACTGGTCAGTCCCGCTGGGTACGGGTCAGTCCCTCCCGCTGGGTACGGGTCAGTCCTTCCCGCTGGGTACGGGTCAGTCCCTCCCGCTGGGTACGGGTCAGTCCCTCCCGCTGGGTACGGGTCAGTCCCTCCCGCTGGGTACGGGTCAGTCCCTCCCGCTGGGTACGGGTCGGTCCCTCCCGCTGGCTACGGGTCAGTCCCTCCCGCTGGGTACGAGTCAGGCCCTCCCGCTGGGTACAGGTCAGTCCCGCTGGGTACGGGTCAGTCCCTCCCGCTGGGTACGGGTCAGTCCCGCTGGGTACGGGTCAGTCCCTCCCGCTGGGTACGGGTCAGTCCCGCTGGGTACGGGTCAGTCCCTCCCGCTGGGTACGGGTCAGTCCCGCTGGGTACGGGTCGGTCCCTCCCGCTGGGTACGGGTCAGTCCCTCCCGCTGGGTACGGGTCAGTCCCTCCCGCTGGGTACGGGTCAGTCCCTCCCGCTGGGTACGGGTCAGTCCCTTCCGCTGGGTACGGCTCAGTCCCTCCCGCTGGTTACGCGTCAGTCCCTCCCGCTGGGTACGGGTCAGTCCCTCCCGCTGGGTACGGGTCAGTCCCTCCCGCTGGGTACGGGTCAGTGTCTCCCGCTGGGTACGGGTCTGTCCCTCCCGCCGGGTACGGGTCAGTCCCTCCCGCTGGGTACGGGTCAGTCCCTCCCGCTGGGTACGGGTCAGTGTCTCCCGCTGGGTACGGGTCAGTCCCTCCCGCTGGGTACGGGTCAGTCCCTCCCGCTGGGTACGGGTCAGTGTCTCCCGCTGGGTACGGGTCAGTCCCTCCCGCTGGGTACGGGTCAGTCCCTCCCGCTGGGTACGGGTCAGTGTCTCCCGCTGGGTACGGGTCAGTCCCTCCCGCTGGGTACGGGTCAGTCCCTCCCGCTGGGTACGGGTCGGTCCCTCCCGCTGGGTACGGGTCAGTCCCTCCCGCTGGGTACGAGTCAGGCCCTCCCGCTGGGTACAGGTCAGTCCCGCTGGGTACGGGTCAGTCCCTCCCGCTGGGTACGGGTCAGTCCCGCTGGGTACGGGTCAGTCCCTCCCGCTGGGTACGGGTCAGTCCCGCTGGGTACGGGTCAGTCCCTCCCGCTGGGTACGGGTCAGTCCCGCTGGGTACGGGTCGGTCCCTCCCGCTGGGTACGGGTCAGTCCCTCCCGCTGGGTACGGGTCAGTCCCTCCCGCTGGGTACGGGTCAGTCCCTCCCGCTGGGTACGGGTCAGTCCCTTCCGCTGGGTACGGCTCAGTCCCTCCCGCTGGTTACGCGTCAGTCCCTCTCGCTGGGTACGGGTCAGTCCCTCCCGCTGGGTACGGGTCAGTCCCTTCCGCTGGGTACGGGTCAGTCCCTCCCGCTGGGTACGGGTCAGTGTCTCCCGCTGGGTACGGGTCTGTCCCTCCCGCCGGGTACGGGTCAGTCCCTCCCGCTGGGTACGGGTCAGTCCCTCCCGCTGGGTACGGGTCAGTGTCTCCCGCTGGGTACGGGTCAGTCCCTCCCGCTGGGTATGGGTCAGTGTCTCCCGCTGGGTACAGGTCAGTCCCTCCCGCTGGGTACGGGTCAGTCCCTCCCGCTGGGTACGGGTCAGTCCCTCCCGCTGGGTATGGGTCAGTGTCTCCCGCTGGGTACGGGTCAGTGTCTCCCGCTGGGTACGGGTCAGTGTCTCCCGCTGGGTACGGGTCAGTGTCTCCCGCTGGGTACGGGTCAGTCCCTCCCGCTGGGTACGGGTCAGTGTCTCCCGCTGGGTACGGGTCAGTCCCTCCCGCTGGGTACGGGTCAGTCCCTCCCGCTGGGTTCGGGTCAGTGCCTCCCGCTGGGTACGGGTCAGTCCCTCCCGCTGGGTACGGGTCGGTCCCTCCCGCTGGGTACGGGTCGGTCCCTCCCGCTGGGTACGGGTCAGTGTCTCCCGCTGGGTACGGGTCAGTCCCTCCCGCTGGGTACGGGTCAGTCCCTCCCGCTGGGTACGGGTCAGTGTCTCCCGCTGGGTACGGGTCAGTGTCTCCCGCTGGGTACAGGTCAGTGTCTCCCGCTGGGTACGGGTCAGTGTCTCCCGCTGGGTACAGGTCAGTGTCTCCCGCTGGGTACGGGTCAGTGTCTCCCGCTGGGTACGGGTCAGTGTCTCCCGCTGGGTACGGGTCAGTCCCTCCCGCTGGGTACAGGTCAGTCCCTCCCGCTGGGTACGGGTCAGTCCCTCCCGCTGGGTACGGGTCAGTGTCTCCCGCTTGGTACGGGTCAGTCCCTCCCGCTGGGTACGGGTCGGTCCCTCCCGCTGGGTACGGGTCAGTGTGTCCCGCTGGGTACGGGTCGGTCCCTCCCGCTGGGTACGGGTCGGTCCCTCCCGCTGGGTACGGGTCAGTGTCTCCCGCTGGGTACGGGTCAGTGTCTCCCGCTGGGTACGGGTCAGTCCCTCCCGCTGGGTACGGGTCAGTCCCTCCCGCTGGGTGCGGGTCAGTTTCTCCCGCTGGGTACGGGTCAGTGTCTCCCGCTGGGTACGGGTCAGTGTCTCCCGCTGGGTACGGGTCAGTCACTCCCGCTGGGTACGGGTCAGTCCCTCCCGCTGGATACGGGTCAGTGTCTCCCGCTGGGTACGAGTCAGTGTCTCCCGCTGGGTACGGGTCAGTCCCTCCCGCTGGGTACGGGTCAGTCCCTCCCGCTGGGTACGGGTCAGTCCCTCCCGCTGGGTACGGGTCAGTGTCTCCCGCTGGGTACGAGTCAGTCCCTCCCCCTGGGTACGGGTCAGTCCCTCCCGCTGGGTACGGGTCAGTCCCTCCCGCTGGGTACGGGTCAGTCCCTCCCGCCGGGTACGGGTCAGTCCCTCCCGCCGGGTACAGGTCAGTCCCTCCCGCCGGGTGCGGGTCAGTCCCTCCCGCTGGGTACGGGTCAGTCCCTCCCGCTGGGTACGGGTCAGTCCCTCCCGCTGGGTACGGGTCAGTGTCTCCCGCTGGGTACGGGTCAGTGTCTCCCGCTGGGTACGGGTCAGTCCCTCCCGCTGGGTACGGGTCAGTCCCTCCCGCTGGGTACGGGTCAGTCCCTCCCGCTGGGTACGGGTCAGTCCCTCCCGCTGGGTACGGGTCAGTCCCTCCCGATGGGTACGGGTCAGTGTCTCCCGCTGGGTACGGGTCAGTCCCTCCCGCTGGGTACGGGTCAGTCCCTCCCGCTGGGTACGGGTCAGTCCCTCCCGCTGGGTACGGGTCAGTCCCTCCCGCTGGGTACGGGTCAGTGTCTCCCGCTGGGTACGGGTCAGTCCCTCCCGCTGGGTACGGGTCAGTCCCTCCCGCTGGGTACGGGTCAGTCCCTCCCGCTGGGTACGGGTCAGTCCCTCCCGCTGGGTACGGGTCAGTGTCTCCCGCTGGGTACGGGTCAGTGTCTCCCGCTGGGTACGGGTCGGTCCCTCCCGCTGGGTACGGGTCGGTCCCTCCCGCTGCGTACGGGTCAGTCCCTCCCGCTGGGTACGGGTCAGTCCCGCTGGGTACGGGTCAGTCCCTCCCGCTGGGTACGGGTCAGTCCCTCCCGCTGGGTACGGGTCAGTCCCTCCCGCTGGGTACGGGTCAGTCCCTCCCGCTGGGTACGGGTCAGTCCCTCCCGCTGGGTACGGGTCAGTCCCTCCCGCTGGGTACGGGTCGGTCCCTCCCGCTGGGTACGGGTCAGTCCCTCCCGCTGGGTACGAGTCAGGCCCTCCCGCTGGGTACGGGTCAGTCCCGCTGGGTACGGGTCAGTCCCTCCCGCTGGGTACGGGTCAGTCCCGCTGGGTACGGGTCAGTCCCTCCCGCTGGGTACGGGTCAGTCCCGCTGGGTACGGGTCAGTCCCGCTGGGTACGGGTCAGTCCCTCCCGCTGGGTACGGGTCAGTCCCTCCCGCTGGGTACGGGTCGGTCCCTCCCGCTGGGTACGGGTCAGTCCCTCCCGCTGGTTACGGGTCAGTCCCTCCCGCTGGGTACGGGTCATTCCCTCCCGCTGGGTACGGGTCAGTCCCTTCCGCTGGGTACGGCTCAGTCCCTCCCGCTGGTTACGCGTCAGTCCCTCTCGCTGGGTACGGGTCAGTCCCTCTCGCTGGGTACGGGTCAGTCCCTCCCGCCGGGTACGGGTCAGTCCCTCCCGCTGGGTACGGGTCAGTCCCTCCCGCCGGGTACGGGTCAGTCCCTCCCGCTGGGTACGGGTCAGTCCCTCCCGCTGGGTACGGGTCAGTCCCTCCCGGTGGGTGCGGGTCAGTCCCTCCCGCTGGGTACGGGTCAGTCCCTCCCGCTGGGTGCGGGTCAGTCCCCCCCCCTGGGTACGGGTCAGTCCCTCCCGCTGGGTACGGGTCAGTCCCTCCTGCTGGGTACGGGTCAGTGTCTCCCGCTGGGTGCGGGTCAGTCGCTCCAGCTGGGTACGGGTCAGTGTCTCCCGCTGGGTACGGGTCAGTCCCTCCCGCTGGGTACGGGTCAGTCCCTCCCGCTGGGTACGGGTCAGTCCCTCCCGCTGGGTACGGGTCAGTGTCTCCCGCTGGGTACGCGTCAGTCCCTCCCGCTGGGTACGGGTCAGTCCCTCCCGCTGGGTACGGTTCAGTCCCTCCCGCTGGGTACGGGTCAGTGTCTCCCGCTGGGTACGGGTCAGTCCCTCCCGCTGGGTACGGGTCAGTCCCTCCCGCTGGGTACGGGTCAGTGTCTCCCGCTGGGTACAGGTCAGTCCCTCCCGCTGGGTACGGGTCAGTCCCTCCCGCTGGGTACGGGTCAGTGTCTCCCGCTGGGTACGGGTCAGTGTCTCCCGCTGGGTACGGGTCAGTCCCTCCCGCTGTGTACGGGTCGGTCCCTCCCGCTGGGTACGGGTCAGTCCCTCCCGCTGGGTACGAGTCAGGCCCTCCCGCTGGGTACGGGGTCAGTCCCGCTGGGTACGGGTCAGTCCCTCCCGCTGGGTACGGGTCAGTCCCGCTGGGTACGGGTCAGTCCCTCCCGCTGGGTACGGGTCAGTCCCGCTGGGTACGGGTCAGTCCCGCTGGGTACGGGTCAGTCCCTCCCGCTGGGTACGGGTCAGTCCCGCTGGGTACGGGTCGGTCCCTCCCGCTGGGTACGGGTCAGTCCCTCCCGCTGGGTACGGGTCAGTCCCTCCCGCTGGGTACGGGTCAGTCCCTCCCGCTGGGTACGGGTCAGTCCCTTCCACTGGGTACGGCTCAGTCCCTCCCGCTGGTTACGCGTCAGTCCCTCTCGCTGGGTACGGGTCAGTCCCTCCCGCTGGGTACGGGTCAGTCCCTTCCGCTGGGTACGGGTCAGTCCCTCCCGCTGGGTACGGGTCAGTGTCTCCCGCTGGGTACGGGTCTGTCCCTCCCGCCGGGTACGGGTCAGTCCCTCCCGCTGGGTACGGGTCAGTCCCTCCCGCTGGGTGCGGGTCAGTCCCTCCCGCTGGGTACGGGTCAGTCCCTCCCGCTGGGTACGGGTCAGTCCCTCCCGCTGGGTACGGGTCAGTCCCTCCCGCTGGATACGGGTCAGTCCCTCCCGCTGGGTACGGGTCAGTCCCTCCCGCCGGGTACGGGTCAGTCCCTCCCGCTGGGTACGGGTCAGTCCCTCCCGCTGGGTACGGGTCAGTGTCTCCCGCTGGGTACGGGTCAGTGTCTCCCGCTGGGTACGGGTCAGTGTCTCCCGCTGGGTACGGGTCAGTCCCTCCCGCTGGGTACGGTTCAGTCCCTCCCGCTGGGTACAGGTCAGTCCCTGCCGCTGGGTACGGGTCAGTGTCTCCCGCTGGGTACAGGTCAGTGTCTCCCGCTGGGTACGGGTCAGTGTCTCCCGCTGGGTACAGGTCAGTGTCTCCCGCTGGGTAAGGGTCAGTGTCTCCCGCTGGGTACGGGTCAGTGTCTCCCGCTGGGTACGGGTCAGTCCCTCCCGCTGGGTACAGGTCAGTCCCTCCCGCTGGGTACGGGTCAGTCCCTCCCGCTGGGTACGGGTCAGTGTCTCCCGCTGGGTACGGGTCAGTCCCTCCCGCTGGGTACGGGTCGGTCCCTCCCGCTGGGTACGGGTCAGTGTGTCCCGCTGGGTACGGGTCAGTGTCTCCCGCTGGGTACGGGTCGGTCCCTCCCGCTGGGTACGGGTCAGTGTCTCCCGCTGGGTACGGGTCAGTGTCTCATGCTGGGTACGGGTCAGTCCCTCCCGCTGGGTACGGGTCAGTCCCTCCCGCTGGGTGCGGGTCAGTGTCTCCCGCTGGGTACGGGTCAGTGTCTCCCGCTGGGTACGGGTCAGTGTCTCCCGCTGGGTACGGGTCAGTCACTCCCGCTGGGTACGGGTCAGTCCCTCCCGCTGGATACGGGTCAGTGTCTCCCGCTGGGTACGAGTCAGTGTCTCCCGCTGGGTACGGGTCAGTCCCTCCCGCTGGGTACGGGTCAGTCCCTCCCGCTGGGTACGGGTCAGTCCCTCCCGCTGGGTACGGGTCAGTCCCTCCCGCTGGGTACGGGTCAGTCCCTCCCGCTGGGTACGGGTCAGTGTCTCCCGCTGGGTACGAGTCAGTCCCTCCCCCTGGGTACGGGTCAGTCCCTCCCGCTGGGTACGGGTCAGTCCCTCCCGCCGGGTACGGGTCAGTCCCTCCCGCCGGGTACAGGTCAGTCCCTCCCGCTGGGTGCGGGTCAGTCCCTCCCGCTGGGTACGGGTCAGTCCCTCCCGCTGGGTACGGGTCAGTCCCTCCCGCTGGGTACGGGTCAGTCCCTCCCGCTGGGTACAGGTCAGTCCCTCCCGCTGGGTACGGGTCAGTGTCTCCCGCTGGGTACGGGTCAGTGTCTCCCGCTGGGTACGGGTCAGTCCCTCCCGCTGGGTACAGGTCAGTCCCTCCCGCTGGGTACGGGTCAGTCCCTCCCACTGGGTACGGGTCAGTCCCTCCCGATGGGTACGGGTCAGTGTCTCCCGCTGGGTACGGGTCAGTCCCTCCCGCTGGGTACGGGTCAGTCCCTCCCGCTGGGTACGGGTCAGTCCCTCCCGCTGGGTACGGGTCAGTGTCTCCCGCTGGGTACGGGTCAGTCCCTCCCGCTGGGTACGGGTCAGTCCCTCCCGCTGGGTACGGGTCAGTCCCTCCCGCTGGGTACGGGTCAGTGTCTCCCGCTGGGTACGGGTCAGTGTCTCCCGCTGGGTACGGGTCGGTCCCTCCCGCTGGGTACGGGTCGGTCCCTCCCGCTGGGTACGGGTCGGTCCCTCCCGTTGCGTACGGGTCAGTCCCTCCCGCTGGGTACGGGTCAGTCCCGCTGGGTACGGGTCAGTCCCTCCCGCTGGGTACGGGTCAGTCCCTCCCGCTGGGTACGGGTCAGTCCCTCCCGCTGGGTACGGGTCAGTCCCTCCCGCTGGGTACGGGTCAGGCCCTCCCGCTGGGTACGGGTCAGTCCCGCTGGGTACGGGTCAGTCCCTCCCGCTGGGTACGGGTCAGTCCCGCTGGGTACGGGTCAGTCCCTCCCGCTGGGTACGGGTCAGTCCCGCTGGGTACGGGTCAGTCCCGCTGGGTACGGGTCAGTCCCTCCCGCTGGGTACGGGTCAGTCCCGCTGGGTACGGGTCGGTCCCTCCCGCTGGGTACGGGTCAGTCCCTCCCGCTGGGTACGGGTCAGTCCCTCCCGCTGGGTACGGGTCAGTCCCTCCCGCTGGGTACGGGTCAGTCCCTTCCGCTGGGTACGGCTCAGTCCCTCCCGCTGGTTACGCGTCAGTCCCTCTCGCTGGGTACGGGTCAGTCCCTCCCGCTGGGTACGGGTCAGTCCCTTCCGCTGGGTACGGGTCAGTCCCTCCCGCTGGGTACGGGTCAGTGTCTCCCGCTGGGTACGGGTCTGTCCCTCCCGCCGGGTACGGGTCAGTCCCTCCCGCTGGGTACGGGTCAGTCCCTCCCGCTGGGTGCGGGTCAGTCCCTCCCGCTGGGTACGGGTCAGTCCCTCCCGCTGGGTACGGGTCAGTCCCTCCCGCTGGGTACGGGTCAGTCCCTCCCGCTGGATACGGGTCAGTCCCTCCCGCCGGGTACGGGTCAGTCCCTCCCGCCGGGTACGGGTCAGTCCCTCCCGCTGGGTACGGGTCAGTCCCTCCCGCTGGGTACGGGTCAGTCCCTCCCGGTGGGTGCGGGTCAGTCCCTCCCGCTGGGTACGGGTCAGTCCCTCCCGCTGGGTACGGGTCAGTGTCTCCCGCTGGGTACGCGTCAGTCCCTCCCGCTGGGTACGGGTCAGTCCCTCCCGCTGGGTACGGGTCAGTGTCTCCCGCTGGGAACGGGTCAGTGTCTCCCGCTGGGTACGGGTCAGTCCCTCCCGCTGGGTGCGGGTCAGTCCCTCCCCCTGGGTACGGGTCAGTCCCTCCCGCTGGGTACGGGTCAGTCCCTCCTGCTGGGTACGGGTCAGTGTCTCCCGCTGGGTGCGGGTCAGTCGCTCCAGCTGGGTACGGGTCAGTGTCTCCCGCTGGGTACGGGTCAGTCCCTCCCGCTGGGTACGGGTCAGTCCCTCCCGCTGGGTACGGGTCAGTCCCTCCCGCTGGGTACGGGTCAGTGTCTCCCGCTGGGTACGGGTCAGTCCCTCCCGCTGGGTACGGGTCAGTGCCTCCCGCTGGGTACGGTTCAGTCCCTCCCGCTGGGTACGGGTCAGTCCCTCCCGCTGGGTACGGGTCAGTCCCTCCCGCTGGGTACGGGTCAGTCCCTCCCGCTGGGTACGGGTCAGTGTCTCCCGCTGGGTACAGGTCAGTCCCTCCCGCTGGGTACGGGTCAGTCCCTCCCACTGGGTACGGGTCAGTGTCTCCCGCTGGGTACGGGTCAGTGTCTCCCGCTGGGTACGGGTCAGTCCCTCCCGCTGGGTACGGGTCAGTCCCTCCCGCTGGGTACGGGTCAGTCCCTCCCGCTGGGTACGGGTCAGTCCCTCCCGCTGGGTACGGGTCAGTCCCTCCCGCTGGGTACGGGTCAGTCCCTCCCGCTGGGTTCGGGTCAGTGCCTCCCGCTGGGTACGGGTCCGTCCCTTCCGCTGGGTACGGGTCAGTGTCTCCCGCTGGGTACGGGTCAGTGTCTCCCGCTGGGTACGGGTCAGTCCCTCCCGCTGGGTACGGGTCAGTCCCTCTCGCTGGGTACGGGTCAGTCCCTCCCGCTGGGTACGGGTCAGTGTCTCCCGCTGGGTACGGGTCAGTGTCTCCCGCTGGGTACGGGTCAGTCACTCCCGCTGGGTACGGGTCAGTCCCTCCCGATGGGTACGGGTCAGTCCCTCCCGCTGGGTACGGGTCAGTCCCTCCCGCTGGGTACGGGTCAGTCACTCCCGCTGGGTACGAGTCAGTCCCTCCCGATGGGTACGGGTCAGTCCCTCCCGCTGGGTACGGGTCAGTCCCTCCCGCTGGGTACGGGTCAGTCCCTCCCGCTGGGTACGGGTCAGTCCCCCCGCTGGGTACGGGTCAGTGTCTCCCGCTGGGTACAGGTCAGTGTGTCCCGCTGGGTACGGGTCAGTCCCTCCCGCTGGGTACCGGTCAGTCCCTCCCGCTGGGTACGGGTCAGTGTCTCCCGCTGGGTACAGGTCAGTGTGTCCCGCTGGGTACGGGTCAGTCCCTCCCGCTGGGTACGGGTCAGTCCCTCCCGCTGGGTACGGGTCAGTCCCTCCCGCTGGGTACGGATCAGTGTCTCCCGCTGGGTACGGGTCAGTGTGTCCCGCTGGGTACGGGTCAGTCCCTCCCGCTGGGTACGGGTCAGTCCCTCGCGCTGGGTACCGGTCAGTCCCTCCCGCTGGGTACGGGTCAATGTCTCCCGCTGGGTACAGGTCAGTGTGTCCCGCTGGGTACGGGTCAGTGTGTCCCGCTGGGTACGGGTCAGTGTCTCCCGCTGGGTACGGGTCAGTCCCTCCCGCTGGGTACGGGTCAGTCCCTCCCGCTGGGTACGGGTCAGTCCCTCCCGCTGGGTACGGGTCAGTCCCTCCCGCTGCGTACGGGTCAGTCCCTCCCGCTGGTTACGGGTCAGTCCCTCTCGCTGGGTACGGGTCAGTCCCTCCCGCTGGGTGCGGGTCAGTCCCTCCCGCTGGGTACGGGTCAGGCCCTCCCGCTGGGTACGGGTCAGTGTCTCCCGCTGGGTACGGGTCAGTCCCTCCCGCTGGGTGCGGGTCAGTCCCTCCCGCTGGGTACGGGTCAGTGTCTCCCGCTGGGTACGGGTCGGTCCCTCCCGCTGGGTACGGGTCAGTCCCTCCCGCTGGGTACGGGTCAGTCCCTCCCGCTGGGTACGGGTCAGTCCGTCCAGCTGGGTACGGGTCAGTCCCTCCCGCTGGGTACGGGTCAGTGACACCCGCTGGGTACGGGTCAGTCCCTCCCGCTGGGTACTGGTCAGTCCCTCCCGCTGGGTACGGGTCAGTGTCTCCCGCTGGGTACGGGTCAGTCTCTCCCGCTGGGTACGGGTCAGTCCCTCCCGCTGGGTACGGGTCAGTCCCTCCCGCTGGGTACGGGTCAGTCCCTCCCGCTGGGTACGGGTCAGTCCCTCCCGCTGGGTACGGGTCAGTGTCTCGCGCCTGAACAGTGATCATGCTCTTTCATGGTCAGTCTGGGCAGCGGTCAGTCTGGGCAGTGGTCACTCTGGGCGGTGGTCACTCTGGGCGGTGGTCAGTCTGTGCGGCGGTCACTCTGGGCAGTGGTCAGTCTGGGCAGTGGTCAGTCTGGGCGGCGGTCACTCTGGGCGGTGGTCAGTCTGGGCGGTGGTCACTCTGGGCAGCGGTCACTCTGGGCAGCGGTCACTCTGGGCAGCGGTCACTCTGCGCAGCGGTCAGTCTGGGCAGAGGTCAGTCTGAGCAGAGGTCAATCTGGGCGGTGGTCACTCTGGGCGGTGGTCACTCTGGGCGGTGGTCACTCTGGGCAGCGGTCAGTCTGGGCAGAGAGCAGTCCGGGCAGTGGTCAGTCTGGACAGTGGTCACTCTGGACAGTGGTCAGTCTGGGTAGTGGTCACTCTGGGCAGCGGTCAGTCTGGGTTGCGGTCAGTCTGGGCAGAGGTCAGTCTGAGCAGAGGTCAGTCTGAGCAGTGGTCACTCTGGGCAGCGGTCAGTCTGGGCAGTGGTCACTCTGGGCAGCGGTGAGTCTGAGCAGTGGTCAGTCTGGGCAGCGGTCAGTCTGGACAGTGGACACTCTGGGCAGCGGTCACTCTGGGCAGTGGTCACTCTGGGCAGCGGTCACTCTGGGCGGTGGTCACTCTGGGCAGTGGTCACTCTGGGCAGTGGTCACTCTGGGCAGCAGTCACTCTGGGCAGTGGTCACTCTGGGCAGCGGTCAGTCTGAGCAGTGGTCAGTCTGGGCAGCAGTCAGTCTGGACAGTGGACACTCTGGGCAGCGGTCACTCTGGGCGGTGGGCACTCTGCGCAGTGGTCAGTCTGGGCAGAGAGCAGTCCGGGCAGTGGTCAGTCTGGACAGTGGTCACTCTGGACAGTGGTCAGTCTGGGTAGTGGTCACTCTGGGCAGCGGTCAGTCTGGGTAGCGGTCAGTCTGGGCAGAGGTCAGTCTGAGCAGAGGTCAGTCTGAGCAGTGGTCACTCTGGGCGGCGGTCACTCTGGGCAGCGGTCACTCTGGGCAGCGGTCAGTCTGGGCGGTGGTCACTCTGGGCGGCGGTCACTCTGGGCGGCGGTCACTCTGGGCAGCGGTCACTCTGGGCAGCGGTCACTCTGGGTGGCGGTCACTCTGGGCAGCGGTCAGTCTAGGCGGCGGTCACTCTGGGCGGCGGTCACTCTGGGCGGCGGTCACTCTGGGCAGCGGTCACTCTGGGCAGCGGTCACTCTGAGCGGCGGTCACTCTGGGCGGCGGTCACTCTGGGCGGCGGTCAGTCTGAGCAGCGGTCACTCTGGGCGGCGGTCACTCAGAGCGGCGGTCACTCAGAGCGGCGGTCACTCTGGGCGGCGGTCACTCTGGGCAGTGGTCACTCTGGGCGGCGGTCAGTCTGAGCAGCGGTCACTCTGGGCGGTGGTCACTCTGGGCGGTGGTCACTCTGGGCGGTGGTCACTCTGGGCAGTGGTCAGTCTGAGCAGCGGTCACTCTGGGTGGTGGTCAGTCTGGGTGGTGGTCACTCTGGGCAGCGGTCAGTCTGAGCAGTGGTCACTCTGGGCGGTGGTCACTCTGGGCAGCGGTCAGTCTGAGCAGTGGTCACTCTGGGCGGTGGTCACTCTGGGCAGCGGTCACTCTGGGCAGCGGTCACTCTGGGTGGTGGTCAGTCTGGGTGGTGGTCACTCTGGGCAGCGGTCAGTCTGAGTGGTGGTCACTCTGGGTGGTGGTCAGTCTGGGTGGTGGTCACTCTGGGCGGCGGTCAGTCTGAGCAGCGGTCAGTCTGAGCGGCGGTCACTCTGGGTGGTGGTCACTCTGGGCAGCGGTCAGTCTGAGCAGTGTTCACTCTGGGCGGTGGTCACTCTGGGCAGCGGTCAGTCTGAGTAGTGGTCACTCTGGGCGGTGGTCACTCTGGGCAGCGGTCACTCTGGGCAGCGGTCACTCTGGGCAGCGGTCACTCTGAGTGGTGGTCACTCTGGGTGGTGGTCACTCTGGGCGGTGGTCACTCTGGGCGGTGGTCACTCTGGGCAGCGGTCAGTCTGAGCAGTGGGCACTCTGGGCGGCGGTCACTCTGGGCGGTGGTCACTCTGGGCGGTGGTCACTCTGGGCAGAGAGCAGTCCGGGCAGTGGTCAGTCTGGACAGTGGTCACTCTGGACAGTGGTCAGTCTGGGTAGTGGTCACTCTGGGCAGCGGTCAGTCTGGGTAGCGGTCAGTCTGGGCAGAGGTCAGTCTGAGCAGAGGTCAGTCTGAGCAGTGGTCACTCTGGGCAGCGGTCAGTCTGGGCAGCGGTCACTCTGGGCAGCGGTCAGTCTGAGCAGTGGTCAGTCTGGGCAGCGGTCAGTCTGGACAGTGGACACTCTGGGCAGCGGTCAATCTGGGCGGTGGTCACTCTGGGCAGCGGTCACTCTGGGCGGTGGTCACTCTGGGCAGTGGTCACTCTGGGCAGTGGCCACTCTGGGCAGCGGTCACTCTGGGCAGTGGTCACTCTGGGCAGCGGTCAGTCTGAGCAGTGGTCAGTCTGGGCAGCGGTCAGTCTGGACAGTGGACACTCTGGGCAGCGGTCACTCTGGGCAGCGGTCACTCTGAGTGGTGGGCACTCTGGGCAGTGGTCAGTCTGGGCAGAGAGCAGTCCGGGCAGTGGTCAGTCTGGACAGTGGTCACTCTGGACAGTGGTCAGTCTGGGTAGTGGTCACTCTGGGCAGCGGTCAGTCTGGGTAGCGGTCAGTCTGGGCAGAGGTCAGTCTGAGCAGAGGTCAGTCTGAGCAGTGGTCACTCTGGGCGGCGGTCACTCTGGGCAGCGGTCACTCTGGGCGGCGGTCACTCTGGGCGGTGGTCACTCTGGGCGGCGGTCACTCTGGGCGGCGGTCACTCTGGGCAGCGGTCACTCTGGGCAGCGGTCACTCTGGGCAGCGGTCACTCTGGGCAGCGGTCACTCTGGGCGGCGGTCACTCTGGGCGGCGGTCAGTCTAGGCGGTGGTCACTCTGGGCGGCGGTCACTCTGGGCGGCGGTCACTCTGGGCAGCGGTCACTCTGGGCAGCGGACACTATGAGCGGCGGTCACTCTGGGCGGCGGTCACTCTGGGCGGCGGTCAGTCTGAGCAGCGGTCACACTGGGCAGCGGTCACTCTGGGCGGCGGTCACTCTGGGCAGCGGTCACTCTGGGCAGCGGTCACTCAGAGCGGCGGTCACTCAGAGCGGCGGTCACTCTGGGCGGCGGTCACTCTGGGCAGTGGTCACTCTGGGCGGCGGTCAGTCTGAGCAGCGGTCACTCTGGGCGGTGGTCACTCTGGGCGGTGGTCACTCTGGGCGGCGGTCACTCTGGGCGGTGGTCACTCTGGGCGGTGGTCACTCTGGGCAGCGGTCAGTCTGGGCAGCGGTCACTCTGGGCAGCGGTCACTCTGGGCAGCGGTCAGTCTGGGCGGTGGTCACTCTGGGCGGTGGTCACTCTGGGCGGTGGTCACTCTGGGCGGTGGTCACTCTGGGCAGCGGTCAGTCTGGGCAGCGGTCAGTCTGGGCAGCGGTCCGTCTGGGCAGCGGTCACTCTGGGCAGCGGTCACTCTGGGCAGCAGTCACTCTGAGCGGCGGCCACTCTGGGCAGCGGTCACTCTGGGTGGTGGTCACTCTGGGCGGTGGTCACTCTGGGCGGCGGTCAGTCTGAGCAGCGGTCAGTCTGAGCAGCGGTCACTCTGGGTGGTGGTCAGTCTGAGCAGTGGTCACTCTGGGCGGTGGTCACTCTGGGCAGCGGTCAGTCTGAGCAGTGGTCACTCTGGGCGGTGGTCACTCTGGGCAGCGGTCACTCTGGGCAGCAGTCACTCTGGGTGGTGGTCAGTCTGGGTGGTGGTCACTCTGGGCAGCGGTCAGTCTGAGCAGTGGTCACTCTGGGTGGTGGTCAGTCTGAGCAGTGGTCACTCTGGGCGGTGGTCACTCTGGGCAGCGGTCACTCTGGGCAGCAGTCACTCTGGGCGGTGGTCACTCTGGGCAGTGGTCACTCTGGGCAGTGGTCACTCTGGGTGGTGGTCACTCTGGGCAGCGGTCACTCTGGGCAGCGGTCAGTCTGGGCAGCGGTCACTCTGGGCAGCGGTCAGTCTGGGTGGTGGTCAGTCTGGGTGGTGGTCACTCTGGGCAGCGGTCAGTCTGGGCAGTGGTCACTCTGGGCAGCGGTCAGTCTGGGCAGTGGTCACTCTGGGCAGCAGTCACTCTGGGTGGTGGTCAGTCTGGGTGGTGGTCACTCTGGGCAGCGGTCAGTCTGGGCAGTGGTCACTCTGGGCAGTGGTCACTCTGGGTGGTGGTCACTCTGGGCAGCGGTCACTCTGGGCAGCGGTCAGTCTGGGCAGCGGTCACTCTGGGCAGCGGTCCCTCTGGGCAGCGGTCACTCTGGGTGGTGGTCACTCTGGGCAGCGGTCAGTCCACGCTGAGCTGTGAGTCCCACCCTGGAGGACGTACCTGACATTTGAAGGGTCTCTCGGTGGAATGGACCTGACGTACGTGGCTATTCAGGTGGTCTGGCCTAGAGCAGAGAGAAAGGGAGATCAGTCCGATCCCAACATCACCGTCCCTCACCTTCCACCTCCCTCCCCCACACTCCCTCACCCTCCCTGACACTCCCTCGCCCTCCCTGACGCTCCCTCACCCTCCCTGACACTCCCCCACCCTCCCTGACCCTCCCTCACCCTCCCTGACACTCCCTCACCCACCCTGACTCTCCCTCACCCTCCCTGACACTCCCCCACCCACCCTGACCCTCCCTGACTCTCCCTCACCCTCCCTGACACTCCCCCACCCTCCCTGACCCTCTCTGACCCTCCCTCACCCTCCCTGACACTCCCTCACCCACCCTGACACTCCCTCACCCTCCCTGACACTCCCTCACCCTCCCTGACACTCCCCCACCCTCCCTGACCCTCTCTGACCCTCCCTCACCCTCCCTGACACTCCCCCACCCTCCCTGACTCTCCCTCAGCCTCCCTGACTCTCCCTCACCCCCCTGACTCTCCCTCACCCTCCCTGACTCTCCCTCACCCCCCCTGACACTCCCTCACCCTCCCTGACTCTCCCTTACCCTCTCTGACACTCCCTCACCCTCTCTGACACTCCCTCACCCTCCCTGACTCTCCCTCACCCCCCTGACACTCCCTCACCCTCCCTGACTCTCCCTCACCCCCCCTGACACTCCCTCACCCTCCCTGACTCTCCCCCACCCTCCCTGACTCTCCCTCACCCTCCCTGACACTCCCTCACCCTCCCTGACACTCCCCCACCCTCCCTGACTCTCCCTCACCCTCCCTGACACTCCCTTACCCTCTCTGACACTCCCTCACCCTCTCTGACACTCCCTCACCCTCCCTGACTCTCCCTCACCCCCCCTGACTCTCCCCCACCCTCCCTGACTCTCCCTCACCCTCTCTGACACTCCCTCACCCTCCCTGACACTCCCTCACCCTCCCTGACACTCCCTTACCCTCTCTGACACTCCCTCACCCTCTCTGACACTCCCTCACCCTCCCTGACTCTCCCTCACCCCCCTGACACTCCCTCACCCTCCCTCACTCTCCCTCACCCCCCCTGACACTCCCTCACCCTCCCTGACTCTCCCCCACCCTCCCTGACTCTCCCTCACCCTCTCTGACACTCCCTCACCCTCCCTGACTCTCCCCCACCCTCCCTGACTCTCCCTCACCCTCTCTGACTCTCCCTCACCCCCCTGACACTCCCTCACCCTCCCTGACTCTCCCTCACCCCCCCTGACACTCCCTCACCCTCCCTGACTCTCCCCCACCCTCCCTGACACTCCCTCACCCTCCCTGACACTCCCTCACCCTCCCTGACACTCCCTCACCCTCCCTGACTCTCCCTCACCCCCCTGACACTCCCTCACCCTCCCTGACTCTCCCTCACCCCCCCTGACACTCCCTCACCCTCCCTGACTCTCCCCCACCCTCCCTGACTCTCCCTCACCCTCTCTGACACTCCCTCACCCTCCCTGACTCTCCCCCACCCTCCCTGACTCTCCCTCACCCTCTCTGACTCTCCCTCACCCCCCTGACACTCCCTCACCCTCCCTGACTCTCCCCCACCCTCCCTGACTCTCCCTCACCCTCCCTGACACTCCCTCACCCTCCCTGACTCTCCCTCACCCTCCCTGACACTCCCTTACCCTCTCTGACACTCCCCCACCCTCCCTGACTCTCCCTCACCCTCCCTGACACTCCCTTACCCTCTCTGACACTCCCTCACCCTCTCTGACACTCCCTCACCCTCCCTGACTCTCCCTCACCCCCCTGACACTCCCTCACCCTCCCTGACTCTCCCTCACCCCCCCTGACTCTCCCCCACCCTCCCTGACTCTCCCTCACCCTCTCTGACACTCCCTCACCCTCCCTGACACTCCCTCACCCTCCCTGACACTCCCTTACCCTCTCTGACACTCCCTCACCCTCTCTGACACTCCCTCACCCTCCCTGACTCTCCCTCACCCCCCTGACACTCCCTCACCCTCCCTGACTCTCCCTCACCCCCCCTGACACTCCCTCACCCTCCCTGACTCTCCCCCACCCTCCCTGACTCTCCCTCACCCTCTCTGACACTCCCTCACCCTCCCTGACTCTCCCCCACCCTCCCTGACTCTCCCTCACCCTCCCTGACTCTCCCTCACCCCCCTGACACTCCCTCACCCTCCCTGACTCTCCCTCACCCCCCCTGACACTCCCTCACCCTCCCTGACTCTCCCCCACCCTCCCTGACACTCCCTCACCCTCCCTGACACTCCCTCACCCTCCCTGACTCTCCCTCACCCTCCCTGACACTCCCTCACCCTCCCTGACTCTCCCTCACCCCCCCTGACACTCCCTCACCCTCTCTGACACTCCCTCACCCTCCCTGACTCTCCCTCACCCCCCCTGACTCTCCCCCACCCTCCCTGACTCTCCCTCACCCTCTCTGACACTCCCTCACCCTCCCTGACTCTCCCTCACCCCCCCTGACACTCCCTCACCCTCCCTGACTCTCCCCCACCCTCCCTGACTCTCCCTCACCCTCTCTGACACTCCCTCACCCTCCCTGACTCTCCCTCACCCCCCCTGACCCTCCCTCACCCCCCCTGACACTCCCTCACCCTCCCTGACCCTCCCTCACCCTCTCTGACACTCCCTCACCCTCCCTGACTCTCCCTCACCCTCCCTGACACTCCCTCACCCTCCCTGACACTCCCTCACCCCCCCTGACTCTCCCTCACCCTCCCTGACTCTCCCTCACCCCCCCTGACTCTCCCTCACCCTCCCTGACTCTCCCTCACCCTCCTGACACTCCCTCACCCTCCCTGACTCTCCCTCACCCTCCCTGACACTCCCTCACCCTCACTGATGCTCCCTCACCCTCCCTGACACTCCCTCACACTCCCTGACGCTCCCTCACCCTCCCTGACGCTCCCTCACCCTCCCTGAGCCTCCCTCACCCTCCCTGACTCTCCCTCACCCTCCCTGACTCTCCCTGACCCTCCCTCACCCTCCCTGACGCTCCCTCACCCTCACTGATGCTCCCTCACCCTCCCTGACTCTCCCTGACCCTCCCTCACCCTCCCTGACCCTCCCTCACCCTCCCTGAGCCTCCCTCACCCTCCCTGACTCTCCCTCACCCTCCCTGAGCCTCCCTCACCCTCCCTGAGGCTCCCTCACCCTCCCTGACCCTCCCTCACCCTCCCTGACGCTCCCCCACCCTCCCTGACTCTCCCTCACCCTCTCTGACACTCCCTCACCTTCCCCATCCCTCCCCCTCACCGTCCCCCTCCCTCACCCTCCCTGACGCTCCCCCACCCTCCCTGACCCTCCCTGACACTCCCTCACCCTCACTGATGCTCCCTCACCCTCCCTGACACTCCCTCACACTCCCTGACACTCCCTCACCCTCCCTGACGCTCCCTCACCCTCCCTGAGCCTCCCTCACCCTCCCTGACTCTCCCTGACCCTCCCTCACCCTCCCTGACGCTCCCTCACCCTCACTGATGCTCCCTCACCCTCCCTGACTCTCCCTGACCCTCCCTCACCCTCCCTGAGCCTCCCTCACCCTCCCTGACGCTCCCCCACCCTCCCTGACACTCCCTCACCCTCTCTGACACTCCCTCACCTTCCCCATCCCTCCCCCTCACCGTCCCCCTCCCTGACCCTCCCTGACACTCCCTCGCCCTCCCTGACCCTCCCTGACACTCCCTCGCCCTCCCTGACTCTCCCTGACACTCCCTCACCCTCCCTGACACTCCCTCACCCTCCCGGACACTCCCTCACCCTCCCTGACCCTCTCTGACTCTCCCTCAGCCTCCCCCACCCTCCTGGACACTCCCTCACCCTCACTCACCCTCTCTGACCCTCCCTCACCCTCCCTGACACTCCCACACCGTCCCGGACACTCCCTCACCCTCCCTAACCCTCACTGACGCTCCCTCACCCTCCCTGACCCTCTCTGACACTCCCTCACCGTCCCGGACACTCCCTCACCCTCCCTGACCCTCCCTGACACTCCCTCACCCTCCCTGACACTCCCTCACCCTCCCTGACTCTCCCTGACTCTCCCTCACCCTCCCTGACACTCCCTCACCCTCCCTGACTCTCCCTCACACTCCCTCACCCTCCCTGACACTCCCTCACCCTCCCTGACTCTCCCTGACTCTCCCTCACCCTCCCTGACACTCCCTCACCCTCCCTGACTCTCCCTCACCCCCCCTGACACTCCCTCACCCTCCCTGACACTCCCTCACCTTCCCCATCCCTCCCCCTCACCATCCCCCTCCATCACCCTCCCTGATACTCCCCCACCTTCCCCATCCCCCACCTTCCCCGTCCCTCACCCTCACCATCCCCCTCCATCACCCTCCCTGATACTCCCCCACCTTCCCCGTCCCCCACCTTCCCCGTCCCTCACCTATCCGGACACTCTGCGGCAAAGAGTCCCACAGATTCACCACCCTCTGGCTGAAGAAATTCCTCCTCATCTCTGTTTTAAAGGATCGTCCCTTCACTCTGAGATTGTGACCTCTGGTTCCAGTTTTTCCTACAAGTGGAAACATCCTCTCCACGTCCACTCTATCCAGGCCTCGCAGTATCCTGTAAGTTTCAATAAGATCCCCCTCATCCTTCTAAACTCCAACGAGTACAGACCCAGAGTCCTCAACCCTTCCTCGTATGACAAGTTCTTCATTCCAGGGATCATCCTTGTGAACCTCCTCTGGACCCTTTCCAAGGCCAGCACATCCTTCCTTAGATACGGGGCCCAAAACTGCTCACAATACTCCAAATGGGGTCTGACCAGAGCCTTATACAGCCTCAGAAGTACATCCCTGGTCTTGTATTCTAGCCCTCTTGACATGAATGCTAACATTGCATTTGCCTTCCTAACTGCCGACTGAACCTGCACGTTAACCTTAAGAGAACAAGGACTCCCAAGTCCCTTTGTGCTTGATTTCGTAAGCATTTCCCCAATTAGAAAATAGTCTGTGCCTAAATTCCTCTTTCCAAAGTGCATAACCGCACACCTTTCCACATTGTATTCCATCTGCCACTTCATTGCCCACTCTCCTAGCCTGTCCAAATCCTTCTGCAGCCCCCTGCTTCCTCAATACTACCTGTCCCTCTACAGATCTTTGTATCATCTGCAAACTTAGAAACAGAGCCTTCAGTTCCTTCTTCCAGATCATTAATGTATATTGTGAAAAGTTGTGGTCCCAGCACAGACCCCTGAGGCACACCACTGGTCTTCGGCTGCCTTCCTGAAAAAGACCCCTTTATCCCCACTCTCTGCCTTCTGCCAGTCAGCCAATCCTCTATCCATGCCAGGATCTTACCCTGAACACCATGGGCTCTTAACTTATTTAACAGTCTCCTATGTGACACCTTGTCAAAGGTCTTCTGGAAATCTAAATAAATCACGTCCACTGGTTCTCCTTTGTCTAACGTTCTTGTTACCATCTCAAAGAACTCCAACAGATTTGTCAGACACGACCTCCCCTTGACGAAGCCGTGCTGACTCAGTCCTATTTTACCATGCACTTCCAACTACTCCGCGATCTCATCTTTAATAACAGACTCTAAAATCTTACCAATGACCGAACTCAGGCTAACCGGCCTATAATTTCCCGTCTTCTGCCTCCCTCCCTTCTTAAACAGGGGTGTTACATTCGCCACCTTCCAGTCCTCTGGGACCCTTCCTGCCTCCAGTGATTCCCGAAAGATCATCACCAATGCCTCCACAATCTCCTCAGCTTTCATCCTCCGAACCCTGGGGTGTAGTCCATCCGGTCCAGGTGACTTATCCACCTTCAGACCTTTCAGTTTCCCCAGAACCTTCTCCTTAGTGATGGCCACTACCCTCACCTCTGTCCCCTTATTCTCCTGAAGTTCAGGTGTGCCACTGGGGTCTTTCCCCGTGAAGACTGATGCAAAGTAACTATTCAGTTCCTCTGCCATTTCTTTGTTCCCTATTATTACTTCTCCAGCCACATTTTCCAGTGGTCCAATGTCTATTGTCACGTGAGAGCACCTTTAAGAAATGGGGGTTTATCGAATAGCTGTACTGGATGTACCTTTAAGAAATCGGTGTTTATTAGAGAGCTGCAGTGATGTCAGAGTGTGGGTGGAGCTGGGCTGTCTGTCTGCTTTACTTTCGTTTTAGGCTGTTTGCTACAGGGTGTGGTTGGTTTCGTTTTGAGAGCTGGATAGCAGCACGCAAAGCCATGAGCTGTGTAAGGATCTCTCTCTGCAAACTATAGACTGTCTCCAGATCAAATGGGTGATTTCAAAGTGCTGACTGCTCTCAATCATGAATTTAAACCTGACCTCGGTGTTAAAAAGGGTCTTTTGTCTTCCGGGTGTTGTTAATGAATTTATTAAGGGTTATTTGTAGAGTACTGTATTCTTTGGGGATTTATTGGTGTTGATAGTTGTTAAGATATTTACTGTGGGTTTATAAAGTGTCAACTGGTTTAATAAATAAACATTGTTTTAATTTAATGTAAAGCACTGGTGCATCGCACCTGTAGAGTGGGCCGTGTGCTCCCCATACCACAATCTATTAAAAGTTGTTGGTCACGTGAACTCCGTGATACACTTTGGGGTTCTCTAAACCCTGGCCCATAACACTATTTTTGCCTCTCTCTTACCTTTTATATATTGAAAGTAACTCTTCCTATCTTCCTTTATATTACTAGCTAGCTTGCACTCGTATTTCATCTTCTCCCCACCTTACTGCTTTTTTAGTTGTCCTCTGCTCACTTTTAAATTATTCCCAATCCTCTGGTTTCCCACTAATCCTCGCCACTTTGTATGCTTTTTCTTAGCTTTTATGCCATCCTTGACTTCCCTCGTCAGCCATGGATACCTTGTCCTCCCCTTAGCATGTTTCCTCCTCCTTGGGATGAATTTCAGTTGTGCCTCCCGAATAACCCCCAAAAACTCCTGCCATTGCTGTTCCACTGTCTTCCCTGCGAGGCTCCTTCTCCAATCAACTCTGGCCAGCTCCTCATGGGTTTGTAGTTACCCTTATTTAATTGTGATACCGTTACATCTGACTCCAGCTTCTCCCTCTCAAACTGCAGGGTATATTCTATCATATTGTGGTCACTGCTCCCTAAGGGTTCCTTCACCTCAAGTTCCCGAATCAAGTCTGCCTCATTACACATCCCCAAATCCAGAATTGCCTGTTCCCTAGTCGACTCTGTCACAAGCTGCTCCAAAAAACCATCTCTTAGACATTCCACAAATTCCTTTTCTTGGGATCCACGACCACCCTGATTTTCCCAGTCCACCCTCATATTGAAGTCCCCCATGATTATTGTAATATTGCCTTTTTTACAGCCTTTTCTGTCTCCTGATTTATTTTCTGCCCCACATCCTGACTGCTGCTCGGGGGCCTGTACATAACTCCCATCAGGGCCTTTTTACCTTTGCGATTCCTCAACCCTACCCACAGAGATTCTCTGCTTCTGATCCTATATTGCTCCTTGCTATCGATTTAACTTCATTCCTTACTCACAATGCGACCCCGCCCCCTTTGCCCATCAGCCTGTCCTTTCGATAGGACACATATCCTTGGATATTTAGACCCCGGCCCTGATCCCCTTGCAGCCACGTCTCTGTCATGCCCACAACATCGTACCGGCCAATTTCAACGTGCGTAACAAGCTCATGCACCTTGTTCCGTGTACTGCGCGCATTTAGGTCCAACACCCTCAGTCCTGCATTGACCACCTCCCGTCTCACACTTGGCACCTTTATTGCTCTGCCCGAGGGTGATGTTCTTTTATTTTGGTTCTCTATTTCCCCTTCAGTTATTACACCTTCTAAGCTCACATTCTGGTTCCCACACCCCTGCCATATTCATTTAAATCCTCCCGACTGACACTAACAGACCTCCCAGCCAGGGATATCGGTGTCCCTCCAGTTTAGATGCAACCCGTCCTTCTTGTACAGGTCCCACCTGCCCCGGAAGAGATCCCAATGGTCCGGAAATCTGAAACCCTCCCTCCTACACCACCAGTTTAGCCACGTGTTTAGCTGCACTATCCTCCTATTCCTAGCCACACTGGCACGTGGCACAGGGCATAATCCTGAGATTACAACCCTAGAGGTCCTGCGTTTTAGCTTACAGCCTAACTCCCTGAACTCCTTCTGCAGGACCTCTTCACTCTTCCTGCCTATGTCGTTAGTACCTATGTGAACTACGACCTCTGGCTGTTCTC
This sequence comes from Scyliorhinus torazame, assembly GCF_047496885.1. Classification (NCBI taxonomy): domain Eukaryota; kingdom Metazoa; phylum Chordata; class Chondrichthyes; order Carcharhiniformes; family Scyliorhinidae; genus Scyliorhinus; species Scyliorhinus torazame. The sequence goes on along the minus strand of NC_092725.1, from coordinate 7,658,040 downwards.
CGTCCCCCTTCAGGATGTCCTGTGTTCGTTCAGGCATCCTTGACCCTGGCACCAGGGAGGCAACACACCATCCTGGAGTCTCTTTCACGTCCGCAGAAACGCCTATATGTGCCCCTCACTATAGAGTCCACGATAACTATCGCTCTCCTGCATTTTGCCCTCCCCTGCTGAGCATCAGAGCCAGCCGTGGTACCACTGCTCTGGCTGCTGCTGATTTCGAATGATAGGCTAACATCCCCGACTGTATCCAAAGCGGTATACCTGTTAGAGAGGGGGACAGCCGCAGGGGATTCCTGCACTGACTGCCTGCCCTGTCTAGCGGTCACCCATCTACCTGCCTGCACCTTGGGTGTGACCACGTCTCTATAACTCCTATCTATGACGCTTTCTGCCACTTGCATGCTCCTAAGTGCATCCAACTGCTGCTCCAACCGAACCACGCAGTCTGTGAGGAGCTGCCATTGGTTACACTCGCTGCAGACATAGTCGACCGGAACGCTGGAAGCGTCACAGATCTCCCACATCTCACAGTTGGAGCACTGCACCCCGCTGAGTGACATTTTAAGCAGTAGTTAATTAATTTAAAATAAATACTTGAATTATTGTTAGATTGAGTTATAATTAACTATTTGGCCCTGACACTAGGCTAAATCTAATTCCTTCTTGAAATTACACAACGTTTTGGCCTCAACTACTTCCTGTGGCAGTGAATTCCACAGATTCACCGCTCTCTGGGCGAAGAAATTTCCCCTCACCTCAGTCCTAAAAGGTTGACCCCTGACCCTCAAACTGTGACCCCTAGTTCTGGACCCCCCCCACCATCGGGAACATTCTTTCTGAATCTACCCTGTCCAATCCTGTTAGAGTTTTGTGAGTTACTGTGAGATCCCCTCTCACTCTTCGAAACTCCAATCAATATAATCCGAACCCACTTAGTCTCTCCTCCTGTGACAGTCCCACCATCCCGGGAAGCAGCCGGGTAAACCTTCGCTGCTCTCCCTCCACAGCAAGAACATCCTTCCTCAGACACGGACACCAAAACTGCCCACAATACTCCCGGTGTGGCCTCACCAAGTCCCGGTACAATTGCAGTGAAACATCTCTATTCCGATACTCAAATCCTCTCGCTATGAAGCCAACACACCATTTGCCTTCTTTCCTGCCGGCTGTACCTGCCGCTCACTTTCAGCGACTGATTCACGAGGACACCAAGGTCTCGCTGAGAATCCGCCTCTCCCAATTTACACCCATTCAGATAATAACCTGCCGGCCTATTGCTGCTACCGAAGTGCAGAAGGAGACCATTCGGCCCATCAAATCTGCACCGTCGCTCCAAAAGGGTGCACCCTACCTTGCCCCCCACACACACACCCCTGGATAAACGGCAGGACCCTGGGAAGCACCGAGGGTCAGAGGGACCTTGGTCTGCATGTACACCCGTCCCTTAAGGTAGCAGAGCCGGTGGATACAGAGGTTAAGAGGTATACTTGCCTTTATTAGCCAAGGCTGAGAGTTTGAGAGCCGGGAGGTTATGCTGGAACTGTATAAATCGTTGGTTAGGCCACAGCGAGAGTATTGTGTGTAGTTCTGGAATCCACATTATAGGAGGGATGTGATAGCCACTGGAAAGGGGGCAGAGGGGATTCACCAGGATGCTGCCTGGGCTGGAGAGTGTTAGTTATGAAGAGAGATTGGACAGACTGGGGCTGTTTTCCTTGGAGCAGAGGAGACTGAGGGGGGACGAGACTGAGATGTATAAAATTATGAGGGACACGGATAGAGTCGACAGGAAGAAACGTTTCCCCTTGGCGGAGGGATCAGTGTCCAGGGGGCAGAGACTTAAGGTGAGGAGCAGGAGGTTTCGAGGGGATGTGAGGAAGTGGAGAGGGGGGAGGGAGTCTGGAACTCGCTGCCTGAAAGGGGGGTGGAGGCAGAGACCCTCAGGACATTTCAGAAGGATTTAGAGGTGCGCTTGCGATCCCAGGGCAGACACGGCTCTGGGCCCAGTGCTGGGAAACGGGATTGGAACAGACACAAGTGCTGGGAAACGGGATTGGAACAGACACAAGTGCTGGGAAACGGGACTGGAACAGACACAAGTGCTGGGAAACGGGATTGGAACAGAAACAAGTGCTGGGAAACGGGATTGGAACAGCCACAAGTGCTGGGAAACGGGATTGGAACAGACACAAGTGCTGGGAAACGGGATTGGAACAGACACAAGTGCTGGGAAACGGGACTGGAACAGACACAAGTGCTGGGAAACGGGATTGGAACAGAAACAAGTGCTGGGAAACGGGACTGGAACAGACACAAGTGCTGGGAAACGGGATTGGAACAGACACAAGTGCTGGGAAACGGGACTGGAACAGACACAAGTGCTGGGAAACGGGATTGGAACAGCCACAAGTGCTGGAAAACGGGACTGGAACAGACACAAGTGCTGGGAAACGGGATTGGAACAGACACAAGCGCTGGAAAACGGGATTGGAACAGACACAAGTGCTGGGAAACGGGATTGGAACAGACACAAGTGCTGGGAAACGGGATTGGAACAGACACAAGTGCTGGGAAACGGGATTGGAACAGAAACAAGTGCTGGGAAACGGGATTGGAACAGCCACAAGTGCTGGGAAACGGGATTGGAACAGACACAAGTGCTGGGAAACGGGATTGGAACAGACACAAGTCGTGGGAAACGGGATTGGAACAGACACAAGTGCTGGGAAACGGGATTGGAACAGACACAAGTGCTGGGAAACGGGATTGGAACAGACACAAGTGCTGGGAAATGGGATTGGAACAGACACAAGTGCTGGGAAACGGGATTGGAACAGACACAAGTGCTGAGAAACGGGATTGGAACAGACACAAGTGCTGGGAAACGGGATTGGAACAGACACAAGTGCTGGGAAACGAGACTGGAACAGACACAAGTGCTGGGAAACGGGATTGGAACAGACACAAGTGCTGGGAAACGGGACTGGAACAGACACAAGTGCTGGGAAACGGGACTGGAACAGACACAATTGCTGGGAAACGGGATTGGAACAGACACAAGTGCTGGGAAACGAGACTGGAACAGACACTAGTGCTGGGAAACGGGATTGGAACAGACACAAGTGCTGGGAAACGGGATTGGAACAGACACAAGTGCTGGGAAACGGGACTGGAACAGACACAAGTGCTGGGAAACGGGACTGGAACAGACACAAGTGCTGGGAAACGGGATTGGAACAGACACAAGTGCTGGGAAACGGGATTGGAACAGACACAAGTGCTGGGAAACGGGATTGGAACAGACACAAGTGCTGGGAAACGGGACTGGAACAGACACAAGTGCTGGGAAACGGGATTGGAACAGACACAAGTGCTGGGAAACGGGATTGGAACAGACACAAGTGCTGGGAAACGGGATTGGAACAGACACAAGTGCTGGGAAACGGGACTGGAACAGACACAAGTGCTGGGAAACGGGATTGGAACAGACACAAGTGCTGGGAAACGGGACTGGAACAGACACAAGTGCTGGGAAACGGGACTGGAACAGACACAAGTGCTGGGAAACGGGATTGGAACAGACACAAGTGCTGGGAAACGGGACTGGAACAGACACAAGTGCTGGGAAACGGGACTGGAACAGACACAAGTGCTGGGAAACGGGACTGGAACAGACACAAGTGCTGGGAAACGGGACTGGAACAGACACAAGTGCTGGGAAACGGGATTGGAACAGCCACAAGTGCTGGGAAACGGGATTGGAACAGACACAAGTGCTGGGAAACGGGATTGGAACAGACACAAGTGCTGGGAAATGGGATTGGAACAGATACAAGTGCTGGGAAACGGGATTGGAACAGACACAAGTGCTGGGAAACGGGATTGGAACAGCCACAAGTGCTGGGAAACGGGACTGGAACAGACACAAGTGCTGGGAAACGGGATTGGAACAGACACAAGTGCTGGGAAACGGGACTGGAACAGACACAAGTGCTGGAAAACGGGATGGGAACAGCCACAAGTGCTGGGAAACGGGACTGGAACAGACACAAGTGCTGGGAAACGGGATTGGAACAGACACAATTGCTGGGAAACGGGACTGGAACAGACACAAGTGCTGGGAAACGGGACTGGAACAGACACAAGTGCTGGGAAACGGGACTGGAACAGACACAAGTGCTGGGAAACGGGATTGGAACAGCCACAAGTGCTGGGAAACGGGATTGGAACAGACACAAGTGCTGGGAAACGGGATTGGAACAGACACAAGTGCTGGGAAACGGGATTGGAACAGATACAAGTGCTGGGAAACGGAATTGGAACAGAAACAAGTGCTGGGAAAAGGGATTGGAACAGACACAAGTGCTGGGAAACGGGACTGGAACAGACACAAGTGCTGGGAAACGGGATTGGAATGGACACAAGTGCTGGGAAACGGGACTGGAACAGACACAAGTGCCGGGAAACGGGACTGGAACAGACACAAGTGCTGGGAAACGGGACTGGAACAGACACAAGTGCTGGGAAACGGGATTGGAACAGCCACAAGTGCTGGGAAACGGGATTGGAACAGAGACAAGTGCTGGGAAACGGGATTGGAACAGACACAAGTGCTGGGAAACGGGATTGGAACAGCCACAAGTGCTGGGAAACGGGATTGGAACAGAGACAAGTGCTGGGAAACGGGATTGGAACAGACACAAGTGCTGGGAAACGGGATTGGAACAGATACAAGTGCTGGGAAACGGGATTGGAACAGCCACAAGTGCTGGGAAACGGGATTGGAACAGCCACAAGTGCTGGGAAACGGGACTGGAACAGACACAAGTGCTGGGAAACGCGATTGGAACAGCCACAAGTGCTGGGAAACGGGATTGGAACAGACACAAGTGCTGGGAAACGGGACTGGAACAGACACAAGTGCTGGGAAACGGGACTGGAACAGACACAAGTGCTGGGAAACGGGACTGGAACAGACACAAGTGCTGGGAAACGGGATTGGAACAGACACAAGTGCTGGGAAACGGGACTGGAACAGACACAAGTGCTGGGAAACGGGATTGGAACAGACACAAGTGCTGGAAAACGGGATTGGAACAGCCACAAGTGCTGGAAAACGGGACTGGAACAGACACAAGTGCTGGGAAACGGGATTGGAACAGACACAAGTGCTGGGAAACGGGACTGGAACAGACACAAGTGCTGGGAAACGGGATTGGAACAGCCACAAGTGCTGGGAAACGGGATTGGAACAGACACAAGTGCTGGGAAACGGGACTGGAACAGACACAAGTGCTGGGAAACGGGATTGGAACAGCCACAAGTGCTGGAAAACGGGACTGGAACAGACACAAGTGCTGGGAAACGGGATTGGAACAGACACAAGTGCTGGGAAACGGGATTGGAACAGACACAAGTGCTGGGAAACGGGATTAGAACAGACACAAGTGCTGGGAAACGGGACTGGAACAGACACAAGTGCTGGGAAACGGGATTGGAACAGACACAAGTGCTGGGAAACGGGACTGGAACAGACACAAGTGCTGGGAAACGGGATTGGAACAGACACAAGTGCTGGGAAACGGGATTGGAACAGCCACAAGTGCTGGGAAACGGGATTGGAACAGACACAAGTGCTGGGAAACGGGACTGGAACAGACACAAGTGCTGGGAAACGGGACTGGAACAGACACAAGTGTTGGGAAACGGGATTGGAACAGACACAAGTGCTGGGAAACGGGATTGGAACAGACACAAGTGCTGGGAAACGGGATTGGAACAGACACAAGTGCTGGGAAACGGGATTGGAACAGCCACAAGTGCTGGGAAACGGGATTGGAACAGACACAAGTGCTGGGAAACGGGACTGGAACAGACACAAATGCTGGGAAACGGGATTGGAACAGGTACAAGTGCTGGGAAACGGGATTGGAACAGACACAAGTGCTGGGAAACGGGATTGGAACAGACACAAGTGCTGGGAAACGGGATTGGAACAGACACAAGTGCTGGGAAACGGGATTGGAACAGCCACAAGTTGGGGGGGATAAGGTGGAGAAGTAGGCTGCAAGTGTTGGGCACACTGGATAAGTGGGGCTTGTTCAAGGATCAGCTACTTCGTGTTCTTGATAAGTATGTACCGGTCAGACAGGGAGGAAGGCGTCGAGCGAGGGAACCGTGGTTTACCAAGGAAGTGGAATCTCTTGTTAAGAGGAAGAAGGAGGCCTATGTGAAGATGAAGTGTGAAGTTTCGGTTGGGGCGATGGATAGTTACAAGTTAGCGAGGAAGGATCTAAAGAGAGAGCTAAGACGAGCAAGGAGGGGACATGAGAAGTATTTGGCAGGAAGGATCAAGGAAAACCCAAAAGCTTTCTATAGGTATGTCAGGAATAAGCGAATGACTAGGGAAAGAGTAGGACCAGTCAAGGACAGGGATGGGAAATTGTGTGTGGAGTCTGAAGAGATAGGCGAGATACTAAATGAATATTTTTCGTCAGTATTCACTCAGGAAAAAGATAATGTTGTGGAGGAGAATGCTGAGCCCCAGGCTAATAGAATAGATGGCATTGAGGTACGTAGGGAAGAGGTGTTGGCAATTCTGGACAGGCTGAAAATAGATAAGTCCCCGGGACCTGATGGGATTTATCCTAGGATTCTATGGGAGGCCAGGGAAGAGATTGCTGGACCTTTGGCTTTGATTTTTATGTCATCATTGGCTACAGGAATAGTGCCAGAGGACTGGAGGACAGCAAATGTGGTCCCTTTGTTCAAAAAGGGGAGCAGAGACAACCCCGGCAACTATAGGCCGGTGAGCCTCACGTCTGTAGTGGGTAAAGTCTTGGAGGGGATTATAAGAGACAAGATTTATAATCATCTAGATAGGAATAATATGATCAGGGATAGTCAGCATGGCTTTGTGAAGGGTAGGTCATGCCTCACAAACCTTATTGAGTTCTTTGAGAAGGTGACTGAACAGGTAGACGAGGGTAGAGCAGTTGATGTGGTGTATATGGATTTCAGCAAAGCGTTTGATAAGGTTCCCCACGGTAGGCTATTGCAAAAAATACGGAGGCTGGGGATTGAGGGTGATTTAGAGATGTGGATCAGAAATTGGCTAGCTGAAAGAAGACAGAGGGTGGTGGTTGATGGGAAATGTTCAGAATGGAGTACAGTCACAAGTGGAGTACCACAAGGATCTGTTCTGGGGCCGTTGCTGTTTGTCATTTTTATCAATGACCTAGAGGAAGGCGCAGAAGGGTGGGTGAGTAAATTTGCAGACGATACTAAAGTCGGTGGTGTTGTCGATAGTGTGGAAGGATGTAGCAGATTACAGAGGGATATAGATAAGCTGCAGAGCTGGGCCGAGAGGTGGCAAATGGAGTTTAATGTAGAGAAGTGTGAGGTGATTCACTTTGGAAGGAATAACAGGAATGCGGAATATTTGGCTAATGGTAAAGTTCTTGAAAGTGTGGATGAGCAGAGGGATCTAGGTGTCCATGTACATAGATCCCTGAAAGTTGCCACCCAGGTTGATAGGGTTGTGAAGAAGGCCTATGGAGTGTTGGCCTTTATTGGTAGAGGGATTGAGTTCCGGAGTCGGGAGGTCATGTTGCAGCTGTACAGAACTCTGGTACGGCCGCATTTGGAGTATTGCGTACAGTTCTGGTCACCGCATTATAGGAAGGACGTGGAGGCTTTGGAGCGGGTGCAGAGGAGATTTACCAGGATGTTGCCTGGTATGGAGGGAAAATCTTATGAGGAAAGGCTGATGGACTTGAGGTTGTTTTCGTTGGAGAGAAGAAGGTTAAGAGGAGACTTAATAGAGGCATACAAAATGATCAGGGGGTTGGATAGGGTGGACAGTGAGAGCCTTCTCCCGCGGATGGATATGGCTGGCACGAGGGGACATAACTTTAAACTGAGGGGTAATAGATATAGGACAGAGGTCAGAGGTAGGTTCTTTACGCAAAGAGTAGTGAGGCCGTGGAATGCCCTACCTGCTACAGTGGTGAACTCGCCAACATTGAGGGCATTTAAAAGTTTATTGGATAAACATATGGATGATAATGGCATAGTGTAGGTTGGATGGCTTTTGTTTCGGTGCAACATCGTGGGCCGAAGGGCCTGTACTGCGCTGTATTGTTCTATGTTCTAAGTGCTGGGAAACGGATTGGAACAGACACAAGTGCTGGGAAACGGGATTGGAACAGACACAAGTGCTGGGAAACGGGATTGGAACAGCCACAAGTGCTGGGAAACGGGATTGGAACAGACACAAGTGCTGGGAAACGGGATTGGAACAGACACAAGTGCTGGGAAACGGGATTGGAACAGCCACAAGTGCTGGGAAACGGGATTGGAACAGACACAAGTGCTGGGAAATGGGATTGGAACAGCCACAAGTGCTGGGAAACGGGATTGGAACAGATACAAGTGCTGGGAAACGGGATTGGAACAGATACAAGTGCTGGGAAACGGGATTGGAACAGCCACAAGTGCTGGGAAACGAGACTGGAACAGACACAAGTGCTGGGAAACGGGATTGGAACAGACACAAGTGCTGGGAAACGGGATTGGAACAGACACAAGTGCTGGGAAACGGGATTGGAACAGACACAAGTGCTGGGAAACGGGACTGGAACAGACACAAGTGCTGGGAAACGGGATTGGAACAGACACAAATGCTGGGAAACGGGATTGGAACAGACACAAGTGCTGGGAAACAGGACTGGAACAGACACAAGTGCTGGGAAACGGGATTGGAACAGATACAAGTGCTGGGAAACGGGATTGGAACAGACACAAGTGCTGGGAAACGGGACTGGAACAGATACAAGCGCTGGGAAACGGGATGGGAACGGACACAAGTTCTGGGAAACGGGATTGGAACAGACACAAGTGCTGGGAAACGGGATTGGAACAGACACAAGTGCTGGGAAACGGGACTGGAACAGACACAAGTGCTGGGAAACGGGATTGGAACAGATACAAGTGCTGGGAAACGGGATTGGAACAGACACAAGTGCTGGGAAACGGGATTGGAACAGACACAAGTGCTGGGAAACGGGACTGGAACAGACACAAGTGCTGGGAAACGGGACTGGAACAGACACAAGTGCTGGGAAACGGGATGGGAACGGACACAAGTGCTGGGAAACGGGATTGGAACAGATACAAGTGCTGGGAAACGGGATTGGAATGGACACAAGTGCTGGGAAACGGGATGGGAACGGACACAAGTGCTGGGAAATGGGATGGGAACGGACACAAGTGCTGGGAAACGGGATTGGAACAGACACAAGTGCTGGGAAACGGGATTGGAACAGACACAAGTGCTGGGAAACGGGATTGGAACAGACACAAGTGCTGGGAAACAGGACTGGAACAGACACAAGTGCTGGGAAACGGGATTGGAACAGACACAAGTGCTGGGAAACAGGACTGGAACAGACACAAGTGCTGGGAAACGGGATGGGAACGGACACAAGTGCTGGGAAACGGGATTGGAACAGACACAAGTGCTGGGAAACGGGATTGGAACAGACACAAGTGCTGGGAAACGGGATTGGAACAGACACAAGTGCTGGGAAAAGGGACTGGAACAGCCACAAGTGCTGGGAAACGGGATTGGAACAGATACAAGTGCTGGGAAATGGGATTGGAACAGACACTAGTGCTGGGAAACAGGATTGGAACAGATACAAGTGCTGGGAAACGGGATGGGAACGGACACAAGTGCTGGGAAACGGGACTGGAACAGACACAAGTGCTGGGAAACGGGATTGGAACAGACACAAGTGCTGGGAAACGGGATTGGAACAGACACAAGTGCTGGGAAACGGGATTGGAACAGACACAAGTGCTGGAAAACGGGATTGGAACAGACACAAGTGCTGGGAAACGGGATTGGAACAGCCACAAGTGCTGGGAAACGGGATTGGAACAGACACAAGTGCTGGGAAACGGGATTGGAACAGACACAAGTGCTGGGAAACGGGACTGGAACAGACACAAGTGCTGGGAAACAGGATTGGAACAGACACAAGTGCTGGGGAACGGGATTGGAACAGACACAAGTGCTGGGAAACGGGATTGGAACAGACACAAGTGCTGGAAAACGGGATTGGAACAGACACAAGTGCTGGGAAACGGGATTGGAACAGACACAAGTGCTGGGAAACGGGATTGGAACAGACACAAGTGCTGGGAAACGGGACTGGAACAGACACAAGTGCTGGGAAACGGGATTGGAACAGACACAAGTGCTGGGAAACGGGATTGGAACAGACACAAGTGCTGGGAAACGGGATTGGAACAGACACAAGTGCTGGAAAACGGGATTGGAACAGACACAAGTGCTGGGAAACGGGATTGGAACAGCCACAAGTGCTGGGAAACGGGATTGGAACAGACACAAGTGCTGGGAAACGGGATTGGAACAGACACAAGTGCTGGGAAACGGGACTGGAACAGACACAAGTGCTGGGAAACGGGATTGGAATGGACACAAGTGCTGGGAAACGGGATTGGAACAGATACAAGTGCTGGGAAACGGGATTGGAACAGACACAAGTGCTGGGAAACGGGATTGGAACAGACACAAGTGCTGGGAAACGGGATTGGAACAGCCACAAGTGCTGGAAAACGGGACTGGAACAGCCACAAGTGCTGGGAAACGGGATTGGAACAGACACAAGTGCTGGGAAACGGGATTGGAACAGACACAAGTGCTGGGAAACGGGATTGGAACAGACACAAGTGCTGGGAAACGGGATTGGAACAGACACAAGTGCTGGGAAACGGGACTGGAACAGCCACATGTGCTGGGAAACGGGATTGGAACAGACACAAGTGCTGGGAAACGGGATTGGAACAGACACAAGTGCTGGGAAACGGGATTGGAACAGACACAAGTGCTGGGAAACGGGATTGGAACAGACACAAGTGCTGGGAAACGGGACTGGAACAGACACAAGTGCTGGGAAACGGGATTGGAACAGCCACAAGTGCTGGAAAACGGGACTGGAACAGCCACATGTGCTGGGAAACGGGATTGGAACAGACACAAGTGCTGGGAAACGGGATTGGAACAGACACAAGTGCTGGGAAACGGGATTGGAATGGACACAAGTGCTGGGAAACGGGATTGGAATGGACACAAGTGCTGGGAAACGGGATGGGAACGGACACAAGTGTTGGGAAACGGGATTGGAACAGACACAAGTGCTGGAAAACGGGACTGGAACAGCCACATGTGCTGGAAAACGGGATGGGAACAGACACAAGTGCTGGGAAACGGGATTGGAACAGACACAAGTGCTGGGAAACGGGATTGGAATGGACACAAGTGCTGGGAAACGGGATTGGAATGGACACAAGTGCTGGGAAACGGGATGGGAACGGACACAAGTGTTGGGAAACGGGATTGGAACAGACACAAGTGCTGGAAAACGGGACTGGAACAGCCACAAGTGCTGGGAAACGGGATGGGAACGGACACAAGTGCTGGGAAACGGGATTGGAACAGACACAAGTGCTGGGAAACGGGATTGGAATGGACACAAGTGCTGGGAAACGGGATTGGAATGGACACAAGTGCTGGGAAACGGGATGGGAACGGACACAAGTGTTGGGAAACGGGATTGGAACAGACACAAGTGCTGGGAAACGGGATTGGAATGGACACAAGTGCTGGGAAACGGGATGGGAACGGACACAAGTGCTGGGAAACGGGATTGGAACAGATACAAGTGCTGGGAAACGGGACTGGAACAGACACAAGTGCTGGGAAACGGGACTGGAACAGACACAAGTGCTGGGAAACGGGATTGGAACAGACACAAGTGCTGGGAAACGGGACTGGAACAGACACAAGTGCTGGGAAACAGGATTGGAACAGACACAAGTGCTGGGAAACGGGACTGGAACAGCCACAAGTGCTGGGAAACGGGATCGGAACAGACACAAGTGCTGGGAAACGGATTGGAAACAGACACAAGTGCTGGGAAACGGGACTGGAACAGCCACAAGTGCTGGGAAACTGGATTTGAACAGACACAAGTGCTGGGAAACGGGATTGGAACAGACACAAGTGCTGGGAAACGGGATTGGAACGGACACAAGTGCTGGGAAACGGGACTGGAACAGACACAAGTGCTGGAAACGGGACTGGAACAGACACAAGTGCTGGGAAACGGGATTGGAACAGACACAAGTGCTGAGAAACGGGGCTGGAACAGACACAAGTGCTGGGAAACGGGATTGGAACAGCCACAAGTGCTGGGAAACGGGATTGGAACAGACACAAGTGCTGGGAAACGGGATTGGAACAGGACACTAGTGCTGGGAAACGGGATTGGAACAGACACAAGTGCTGGAAACGGGACTGGAACAGACACAAGTGCTGGGAAACGGGATTGGAACAGCCACAAGTGCTGGAAACGGGATTGGAACAGACACAAGTGCTGGGAAACGGGATTGGAACAGACACTAGTGCTGGGAAACGGGATTGGAACAGACACAAGTGCTGGGAAACGGGACTGGAACAGACACAAGTGCTGGGAAACGGGATTGGAACAGACACAAGTGCTGGGAAACGGGATTGGAACAGACACAGGTGCTGGGAAACGGGATTGGAACAGACACAAGTGCTGGGAAACGGGATTGGAACAGGACACAAGTGCTGGGAAACGGGATTGGAACAGACACAAGTGCTGGGAAACGGGATTGGAACAGATACAAGTGCTGGGAAACGGGATTGGAACAGACACAGGCCCGATGGTCCTTTTCTGTGCTGTGGACCCCGATGACTCTGTAACCTAACCTGCACATCCCTGGACACTAAGGGCAATTCAGAGTGACCAAACCTCCCAACCCGCACATCTTTGGACTGTGGGTGGAAACCGGAGCACCCGGAGGAAATCCACGCACACACGGGGAGAACGTGCAGACTCCACAGACAGTCACCCGATGCCGGAATTAAACCCAGGTCCCTGGCGCTGTGAGGCAGCAGTGCTAGCCACTGTGCCACCGTGCCGACCCGTGTCCCCTGGCGCTGTGAGGCAGCAGTGCCGACCACTGTGCCACTCTCATTTAACCCGTGTATATATCTCTTGGCTGCCTCTTTGTGTCCTGTCCACAGCTCACATTCCCATCCACCTTTGTATTATCAGAAAGCTCCGATGTAGTCCTCTCAATCTCCTCTTCCAAGTATTGAATATAGATTGTAAATAGCGCGGAGCGACAGCACTGATTCTCAAGGATTCCACACCCCAGTGTATCCTTGCTCCTGTCTTGTTAACTAGTCCTCTTTCTGTGGCAGTACATCGAGCTTCTCGCCCACTAAACACTGATGTGGCACCTTATTGAACACCCTTTGAAAATTCAGCTATGCCTACAAACGACTGCTTTCCCTTCATCTTCTTTACAAGTTACACCCTCAAAGTAAAAAAAGGTATATATTTGAAGGCTGACTCCCGGACTCCTCACACCAGGTCACCAGAATGCCAAATTGCAAACCACAATTTCTACAGCATGAGAAGAGGAGTCCTAGGTGGACTCTTAATTAGTTTGCGGGGGAAAGCACACCAGGGGACAGTTAACTGCCGAGCTTTTCTTTTTAAATTCGCACCAGGCAGCTCATCCCTGATTGGTCGACGCGCCCACCGCGAGGAATGAACCAGGGAATGGCTGTACCCTCGAGCATTTCGTTTTGGGGTTAAAGGCGGCGCAATGTGCGGGCATGTCCTTTGTGCGCGTGCACGGCCACAAGAGCAAATGTAATTCTCGGCACAATCACTGCGCACCGTTTGGTCAGCGCCGTCCAATCACCTGTAATGTTGGGACACCCTGTTCCCAGTTTTGCCAGCATGGGCTGGCTGGTAAAGCTCAGCACTACTGCCTGAAGCAAAGGCACTTATTTTCCCTCCCCTCAATGGCCAGGTTACATTTGCCAACTCAAACCTGCCGGGGACGTTGCAGCACACAGGAAGCCAAAAACACCCTCCATCTCTGCAGCCCTCTCTCTTTTGGACGCCGAGGATACATAGATACATAGATACTGGAGGTGGTGAGTGAAGGCACATGCTGCTAGGCCTACCTGGAGAAGCCCTTCCCACAGTGGCTGCGGCAAGACGTAGGGCTTGTTGATGCCACCCTCGTGGGAGCGGACATGTAGCTCATGCGGTCCTTCCGTTTGAAGCGTTGCTGGCAGATGGGGCACTCAAACGGCTTCTCATCCGAGTGTGAGAGTTTGTGGCGGTTCAGGTGGTACACGTCGCGGAAGGCTTTCCCGCACAGCTCACAGCTGTGGTTCTTCCGTACCCGGCGGGAGGGGGAGGATGCCGGGGGCTGGGTGAGGGGCTCGCCCCCACCCACCCCGGCCATGGTCATGCTGAGCAGGGCGATGGGCACCATAGTGGGGGGGTTGGGGTTGACGGCGGCCGGCAGCTGCCCTCTCGCCCCTCCTGAATGGGTGCCCTGGTGCCTGCGAAGGTTGTAGTTGTTCTTGAATTCCTTTGAGCAGAGAGGGCAGACAAAAGGCCCCTTTCCCCCTCAGCTTCACTTTGTCACCCTCCGGGCCCGGCCTTGCCTGGGGCTGGGCCTGCGGCTCCTTGGGCCTCTCTGGCTGCTGTGGGCCCTCGGGTGCCCCGTGGGGCGGCTGGATTCCTGAGACATGGCGGCTGCGGTGAGGATCGGCAGGAGATCGGCGTGGACACCGGACGTCTGATCCATGGCGGCCGTCTGCAGGGACAGAGCGAGACATGCCGTGTTAGTGAGAGGACAGTGGGACCCTGACCCCAATACCCCCTCCCTGCCCCAATACCCCCTCCCCGCCCCAATACCCCCTCCCCGCCCCATTACCCCCTCCCCGCCCCAATACCCCCTCCCCGCCCCAATACCCCTCCCTGCCCCATTACCCCCTCCCTGCCCCATTACCCCCTCCCTGCCCCAATACCCCCTCCCTGCCCCATTACCCCCTCCCTGCCCCAATACCCCCTCCCTGCCCCATTACCCCCTCCCTGCCCCATTACCCCCTCCTGCCCCAATACCCCCTCCCTGACCCATTGCCCCCCTCCCTGCCCCAATACCCCCACCCTGACCCCAATACCCCCTCCCTGCCCCAATACCCCCTCCCTGCCCCAATACCCCCCTCCCTGCCCCAATACCCCCTCCCTGCCCCAATACCCCCTCCCTGCCCCAATACCCCCTCCCTGCCCCAATACCCCCTCCCTGACCCATTGCCCCCTCCCTGACCCCAATACCCCCTCCCTGCCCCAATACCCCCTCCCTGCCCCAATACCCCCTCCCTGCCCCCAATACCCCCTCCCTGCCCCAATACCCCCCTCCCTGACCCGTTACCCCCTCCCTGCCCCGTTACCCCTCCCTGCCCCCAATACCCCCTCCCTGCCCCAATACCCCCTCCCTGACCCAATACCCCCTCCCTGACCCATTGCCCCCTCCCTGCCCCAATACCCCCCTCCCTGACCCAATACCCCCCTCCCTGACCCAATACCCCCTCCCTGACCCCTATACCCCCTCCCTGCCCCGTTACCCCCTCCCTGCCCCAATACCCCCCTCCCTGACCCAATACCCCCTCCCTGCCCCATTGCCCCCTCCCTGACCCCAATACCCCCTCCCTGCCCCAATACCCCCTCCCTGCCCCAATACCCCCTCCCTGACCCCAATACCCCCTCCCTGCCCCAATACCCCCTCCCTGCCCCATTACCCCCTCCCTGCCCCATTGCCCCTCCCTGACCCCAATACCCCCTCCCTGCCCCAATACCCCCTCCCTGCCCCAATACCCCCTCCCTGACCCCAATACCCCCACCCTGACCCCAATACCCCCTCCCTGCCCCCAATACCCCCTCCCTGACCCCAATACCCCCTCCCTGCCCCATTGCCCCCCCTCCCCTGACCCCCAATACCCCCTCCCTGCCCCAATACCCCCTCCCTGCCCCAATACCCCCTCCCTGACCCCAATACCCCCTCCCTGCCCCATTACCCCCTCCCTGCCCCATTGCCCCCTCCCTGACCCCATTGCCCCCTCCCTGCCCCAATACCCCCTCCCTGCCCCAATACCCCCTCCCTGACCCCAATACCCCCCACCCTGACCCCAATACCCCCACCCTGACCCCAATACCCCCCTCCCCGACCCCAATACCCCCTCCCCGACCCCAATACCCCCTCCCCGACCCCAATACCCCCCTCCCCCGGGCCCCTCCCCTCCCCGGGCCCCTCCCCCTCCCCCGGGGCCCCTCCCCTCCTCCGGGCCCCTCCCCCTCCCCCGGGCCCCTCCCCCCTCCCCGGGGGCCCCTCCCCCTCCCCGAGCCCCTCCCCCTCCCCCGGGCCCCGGCCCCTCCCCCGGGCCCCTCCCCCTCCTCCGGGCCCCTCCCCCTCCCCCGGGCCCCTCCCCCTCCCCCGGGCCCCTCCCCCTCCCCCGGGCCCCTCCCCCTCCCCGGGGCCCCTCCCCCTCCCCGGGCCCCTCCCCCTCCCCGGGGCCCCTCCCCCTCCCCGGGGCCCCTCCCCCTCCCCGAGCCCCTCCCCCTCCCCGGGCCCGGCCCCTCCCCGGGCCCCCTCCCCCTCCCCCGGGCCCCTCCCCCTCCGGCCCCTCCCCCCGGGCCCCTCCCCCTCCCCCCCGGCCCCTCCCCCGGGCCCCTCCCCCCGAGCCCCGCCCCCGCGCCGCGGCGCGGCGCGGGTCCCGGATGTGCCCCCCACCGGGAAGATGAAGCTGCTCCAGCCGCTCTCCATCCCGCGCGCCGCGCCCGCGCCGCTTCCTGTTGACAAACCGCAGCCGCTCGGCGGCAAGATGGCGGCGGCGCGGGCCCGACCCCTGACCCCGGCTCACCCCTGACCCCGGCCCCGCCCCCTCACCCAGGCCCCGCCCGCGGAACAGTCCCACCCCGACCGGGGGGGGGGGACAGAAGCAGTCGCGGCCCCGGGAGTCCGGCCCAGAGTCCGTGTCCCCGGGGGGGGGGGGGGGGGGGCGCTGGGGGCACAGCAGCCCCGCCCCCGGAGCCCCGCCCCCCCCGGAGCCCCGCCCCCGCCTCTCTCTCTTTCCCCCTCCCCGCTCACACGCATGGAACATCCCAACCGGAGAATGGGCGGGCCCGCCCGGGGGGGAGGGGCCGGGGGGAGGGGGGATGGGGCCAGGGGGGTGGGGAGGAGCCGGGGCCCAGGGGGGCGGGGCCCGGGGGAGGGGGGGCCTAGGGGGCGGGGCCCGGGGGAGGGGGCCGAGGGGGGAGAGGGGGGGCGGGGCCCGGGGGATGGGGAGGAGCCGGGGCCCAGGGGGGCGGGGCCCGGGGGAGGGGGGGCCTAGGGGGCGGGGCCCGGGGGAGGGGCCGAGGGGGGAGAGGGGGGCGGGGCCCGGGGGATGGGGAGGAGCCGGGGCCCAGGGGGGCGGGGCCCGGGGGAGGGGGGGCCTAGGGGGCGGGGCCCCGGGGGAGAGGGGGCCCAGGGGGCGGGGCCCGGGGAGGGGGGGGCCTAGGGGGCGGGGCCCCGGGGAGGGGGGGGGCCTAGGGGGCGGGGCCCAGGGGGGTGGGGCCAGGGGGAGGGGAGGGGCCGGGGGAGAGGCCGGGGGAGGGGCAGCGGAACAGGAGGAGGCCCTTCGCCCCTCGAGCTGCTCCCCATTCACTGGATCTTTCTGACCCGACTTTCCCCAGAACCCGCGATGCCAACTCTCCGTCTATCCGTCTATCTCTCCGTCTATCTCTCCGTCTATCTCTCCGTCTATCTCTCCGTCTATCTCTATCTCTCCGTCTCTCCGTTTATCTCTATCTCTCCGTCTATCCGTCTATCTCTCCGTCTATCTCTATCTCTCCGTCTATCCGTCTATCTCTCCGTCTATCTCTATCTCTCCGTCTCTCCGTCCATCTCTCCGTCCATCTCTCCGTCCATCTCTCCGTCTATCTCTATCTCTCCGTCTCTCCGTCTATCTCTATCTCTCCGTCTATCTCTATCTCTCCGTCTATCCGTCTATCCGTCTATCTCTATCTCTCCGTCTATCTCCGTCTCTCCGTCTATCTCTATCTCTCCGTCTATCTCTATCTCTCCGTCTATCTCTATCTCTCCGTCTATCTCTATCTCTCCGTCTATCTCTATCTCTCCGTCTATCTCCGTCTCTCCGTCTATCTCTATCTCTCCGTCTATCTCTATCTCTCCGTCTATCTCTATCTCTCCGTCTATCTCTATCTCTCCGTCTATCTCTATCTCTCCGTCTATCTCTATCTCTCCGTCTATCTCTATCTCTCCGTCTATCTCTATCTCTCCGTCTATCTCTGTCTCTCCGTCTATCTCCGTCTCTCCGTCTATCTCTATCTCTCCGTCTATCCTCTATCTCTCCGTCTATCTCTATCTCTCCGTCTATCTCTATCTCTCCGTCTATCTCTATCTCTCCGTCTATCTCTATCTCTCCGTCTATCTGCTATCTCTCCGTCTATCTCTATCTCTCCGTCTATCTCCGTCTCTCCGTCTATCTCTATCTCTCCGTCTATCTCTATCTCTCCGTCTATCTCCATCTCTCCGTCTATCTCTATCTCTCCGTCTATCTCTATCTCTCCGTCTATCCGTCTATCCGTCTATCTCGTCTCTCCGTCTCTCCGTCTATCTCTCGTATCTCTCCGTCTATCTCTATCTCTCCGTCTATCTCTATCTCTCCGTCTATCTCTATCTCTCTCCGTCTATCTCTATCTCTCCGTCTATCTCTATCTCTCCGTCTATCTCTATCTCTCCGTCTATCTCTATCTCTCCGTCTATCTCTATCTCTCCGTCTATCTCTATCTCTCCGTCTATCTCTATCTCTCCGTCTATCTCCGTCTCTCCGTCTATCTCTATCTCTCCGTCTATCTCTATCTCTCCGTCTATCTCCATCTCTCCGTCTATCTCTATCTCTCCGTCTATCTCTATCTCTCCGTCTATCCGTCTATCCGTCTATCTCCGTCTCTCCGTCTATCTCCGTATCTCTCCGTCTATCTCTATCTCTCCGTCTATCTCTATCTCTCCGTCTATCTCTATCTCTCCGTCTATCTCTATCTCTCCGTCTATCTCTATCTCTCCGTCTATCTCTATCTCTCCGTCTATCTCTATCTCTCCGTCTATCTCTATCCTCTCCGTCTATCTCCGTCTCTCCGTCTATCTCTATCTCTCCGTCTATCTCTATCTCTCCGTCTATCTCCATCTCTCCGTCTATCTCTATCTCTCCGTCTATCTCTATCTCTCCGTCTATCCGTCTCTCCGTCTATCTCCGTCTCTCCGTCTATCTCCGTCTATCTCTATCTCTCCGTCTATCTCTATCTCTCCGTCTATCTCTATCTCTCCGTCTATCTCTATCTCTCCGTCTATCTCTATCTCTCCGTCTATCTCTATCTCTCCGTCTATCTCTATCTCTCCGTCTATCTCCGTCTCTCCGTCTATCTCCGTCTCTCCGTCTATCTCTGTCTCTCCGTCTATCTCTATCTCTCCGTCTATCTCTATCTCTCCGTCTATCTCTATCTCTCCGTCTATCTCTATCTCTCCGTCTATCTCTATCTCTCCGTCTATCTCTATCTCTCCGTCTATCTCCTATCTCTCCGTCTATCTCCCTTCTCTCTCCGTCTATCTCTATCTCTCCGTCTATCTCTATCTCTCCGTCTATCTCCATCTCTCCGTCTATCTCTCCGTCTATCTCTATCTCTCCGTCTATCTCTATCTCTCCGTCTATCCTTCTATCCGTCTATCTCCGTCTCTCCGTCTATCTCCGTCTCTCCGTCTATCTCTATCTCTCCGTCTATCTCTATCTCTCCGTCTATCTCTATCTCTCCGTCTATCTCTATCTCTCCGTCTATCTCTATCTCTCCGTCTATCTCTATCTCTCCGTCTATCTCTATCTCTCCCGTCTATCTCTATCTCTCCGTCTATCTCCGTCTCTCCGTCTATCTCTATCTCTCCGTCTATCTCTATCTCTCCGTCTATCTCTATCTCTCCGTCTATCTCCATCTCTCCGTCTATCTCTATCTCTCCGTCTATCTCTATCTCTCCGTCTATCCGTCTATCCGTCTATCTCCGTCTCTCCGTCTATCTCCGTCTCTCCGTCTATCTCTATCTCTCCGTCTATCTCTATCTCTCCGTCTATCTCTATCTCTCCGTCTATATCTCTCCGTCTATCTCTATCTCTCCGTCTATCTCTATCTCTCCGTCTATCTCTATCTCTCCGTCTATCTCCGTCTCTCCGTCTATCTCTATCTCTCCGTCTATCTCTATCTCTCCGTCTATCTCCTATCTCTCCGTCTATCTCTCCGTCTATCTCTATCTCTCCGTCTATCTCTATCTCTCCGTCTATCTCTATCTCTCCGTCTATCTCTATCTCTCCGTCTATCTCCATCTCTCCGTCTCTATCTCTCCGTCTATCTCTATCTCTCCGTCTATCTCTATCTCTCCGTCTATCTCTATCTCTCCGTCTATCTCTATCTCTCCGTCTATCTCTATCTCTCCGTCTATCTCTATCTCTCCGTCTATCTCCGTCTCTCCGTCTATCTCTCATCTCTCCGTCTATCTCTATCTCTCCGTCTATCTCCTATCTCTCCGTCTATCTCTCCGTCTATCTCTATCTCTCCGTCTATCTCTATCTCTCCGTCTATCTCTATCTCTCCGTCTATCTCTATCTCTCCGTCTATCTCTATCTCTCCGTCTATCTCTATCTCTCCGTCTATCTCTATCTCTCCGTCTATCTCTCCGTCTATCTCTATCTCTCCGTCTATCTCTATCTCTCCGTCTATCTCCATCTCTCCGTCTATCTCTCCGTCTATCTCCGTCTCTCCGTCTATCTCTATCTCTCCGTCTATCTCCGTCTCTCCGTCTATCTCTATCTCTCCGTCTATCTCTATCTCTCCGTCTATCTCTATCTCTCCGTCTATCTCTACTCTCTCCGTCTATCTCTATCTCTCCGTCTATCTCAATCTCTCCGTCTATCTCTATCTCTCCGTCTATCTCTATCTCTCCGTCTATCTCTATCTCTCCGTCTATCTCTATCTCTCCGTCTATCTCTATCTCTCCGTCTATCTCTATCTCTCCGTCTATCTCTATCTCTCCGTCTATCTCTATCTCTCCGTCTATCTCTCCGTCTATCTCTATCTCTCCGTCTATCTCTATCTCTCCGTCTATCTCTCCCGTCTATCTCTATCTCTCCGTCTATCTCTATCTCTCCGTCTATCTCTCCGTCTATCTCTATCTCTCCGTCTATCTCTATCTCTCCGTCTATCTCTATCTCTCCGTCTATCTCTCCGTCTATCTCTATCTCTCCGTCTATCTCTATCTCTCCGTCTATCCGTCTATCTCTCCGTCTATCTCTATCTCTCCGTCTATCTCTCCGTCTATCTCTATCTCTCCGTCTATCTCTCCGTCTATCTCTATCTCTCCGTCTATCTCCGATCTCTCCGTCTATCTCTATCTCTCCGTCTATCTCCGTCTCCGTCTATCTCTATCTCTCCGTCTATCTCTATCTCTCCGTCTATCTCTATCTCTCCGTCTATCTCTATCTCTCCGTCTATCTCTATCTCTCCGTCTATCTCTATCTCTCCGTCTATCTCTATCTCTCCGTCTATCTCTCCGTCTATCTCTATCTCTCCGTCTATCTCTATCTCTCCGTCTATCTCTATCTCTCCGTCTATCTCTATCTCTCCGTCTATCTCTATCTCTCCGTCTATCTCTCCGTCTATCTCTCCGTCTATCTCTATCTCTCCGTCTATCTCTATCTCTCCGTCTATCTCTCCGTCTATCTCTATCTCTCCGTCTATCTCTATCTCTCCGTCTATCTCTCCGTCTATCTCTATCTCTCTCCGTCTATATCTCTCCGTCTATCTCTATCTCTCCGTCTATCTCTCCGTCTATCTCTATCTCTCCGTCTATCTCTATCTCTCCGTCTATCCGTCTATCTCTCCGTCTATCTCTATCTCTCCGTCTATCTCTCCGTCTATCTCTATCTCTCCGTCTATCTCTCCGTCTATCTCTATCTCTCCGTCTATCTCTATCTCTCCGTCTATCTCTATCCGTCTATCCGTCTCTCTCCGTCTATCTCTATCTCTCCGTCTATCTCTCCGTCTATCTCTATCTCTCCGTCTATCTCTCCGTCTATCTCTATCTCTCCGTCTATCTCTATCTCTCCGTCTATCTCTATCTCTCCGTCTATCTCTATCTCTCCGTCTATCTCTCTCCGTCTATCTCTATCTCTCCGTCTATCTCTATCTCTCCGTCTATCTCTATCTCTCCGTCTATCTCTCCGTCTATCTCTATCTCTCCGTCTATCTCTATCTCTCCGTCTATCTCTATCTCTCCGTCTATCTCTATCTCTCCGTCTATCTCTCCGTCTATCTCTCCGTCTATCTCTATCTCTCCGTCTATCTCTATCTCTCCGTCTATCTCTATCTCTCCGTCTATCTCTCCGTCTATCTCTCCGTCTATCTCTATCTCTCCGTCTATCTCTATCTCTCCGTCTATCTCTCCGTCTATCTCTATCTCTCCGTCTATCTCTATCTCTCCGTCTATCTCTCCGTCTATCTCTATCTCTCCGTCTATCTCTATCTCTCCGTCTATCTCTATCTCTCCGTCTATCTCTCCGTCTATCTCTATCTCTCCGTCTATCTCTATCTCTTCCGTCTATCTCTATCTCTCCGTCTATCTCTATCTCTCCGTCTATCTCTCTCCGTCTATCTCTATCTCTCCGTCTATCTCTCCGTCTATCTCTATCTCTCCGTCTATCTCTATCTCTCCGTCTATCTCTATCTCTCCGTCTATCCGTCTATCTCTCCGTCTATCTCTATCTCTCCGTCTATCTCTCCGTCTATCTCTATCTCTCCGTCTATCTCTCCGTCTATCTCTATCTCTCCGTCTATCTCTATCTCTCCGTCTATCTCTATCTCTCCGTCTATCTCTATCTCTCCGTCTATCTCTATCTCTCCGTCTATCTCTCCGTCTATCTCTATCTCTCCGTCTATCTCTCCGTCTATCTCTATCTCTCCGTCTATCTCTCCGTCTATCTCTATCTCTCCGTCTATCTCTATCTCTCCGTCTATCTCTATCTCTTCCGTCTATCTCTCCGTCTATCTCTATCTTCTCCGTCTATCTCTACTCTCCGTCTATCTCTCCGTCTATCTCTATCTCTCCGTTCTATCTCTATCTCTCCGTCTATCTCTCCGTCTATCTCTATCTCTCCGTCTATCTCTATCTCTCCGTCTATCTCTCTACTCTCCGTCTATCTCTATCTCTCCGTCTATCTCTCCGTCTATCTCTATCTCTCCGTCTATCTCTATCTCTCCGTCTATCTCTCCGTCTATCGTCTATCTCTCCGTCTATCTCTATCTCTCCGTCTATCTCTCCGTCTATCTCTATCTCTCCGTCTATCTCGTCTATCTTCTCCGTCTATCTCATCTCGTCTATCTCTATCTCTCCGTCTATC
>NC_092725.1:7576053-7631053 GCF_047496885.1 Scyliorhinus torazame | reverse complement strand
CGGGAGGTGTAGATGGAGTCAATGGATGGGAGGCAGGTTCGTGTGATGGACTGGGCGGTGTTCACGGCTCTCTGAAGTTTCTTGCGGTCCTGGGCCGAGCAGTTGCCGTACCAGGCTGTGATGCAGCCCGATAGGATGCTTTCTATGGTTCGTCATAAAGTCCGTAGCCTCCTCCGTCGAGTCAAAATAAAATTCCAAGCGGGCAGCGCACAAAACCCCGAACTTCACCCCCTTCTTGCAGAGGGCCGCCTTTTCCCGGCTGTACCCTGCCCTCCGCTTGGCCAGTCCCTCACTCAGGCCTTGGTAAATCCGCATCTCACCAGAGGAGTGTTACCTTCCCCGGACACTCCTGATCCCTACACAGACCTCACCAGTGGAGTATTCCTTTCCCTTAGCACTCCTGCACCTTTTGCTCATCGGGTGGGGATGGACCGAAAGCATCCACCGTGAGCGGAAGCCACCAAGCGTGTGACCACTCCCTTCTTGGCCGCCTCCGGAAGTCTTGCTTGGTATTTGTCGTTGACAATCAGTGAGTTTGCGGATGACACAAAGATTGGCCGGGTGGTTAACAGTGAGGCTGAGTGTCCTAAAGAACAAAGAAATGTACAGCAAGCCCGTGCCGACCATGCTGCCCGACTAAACTACAATCTTCTACACTTCCTGGGTCCGTATCCCTCTATTCCCATCCTATTCATGTATTTGTCAAGATGCCCCTTAAATGTCACTATCGTCCCTGCTTCCACCACCTCCTCCGGTAGCGAGTTCCCACTACCCTCTGCGTAAAAAACTTGCCTCGTACATCTACTCTAAACCTTGCCCCTCTCACCTTAAACCTATGCCCCCTAGTAATTGACCCCTCTACCCCGGGAAAAAGCCTCTGACTATCCACTCTGTCTATGCCCCTCATAATTTTGTATACCTCTATCAGGTCGCCCCTCAACCTCTCGTCGTTCCAGTGAGAACAAACCGAGTTTATTCAACCGCTCCTCATAGCTAATGCCCTCCAAAGCAGGCAACATTCTGGCAAATCTCTTCTGCACCCTCTCTAAAGCCTCCACATCCTTCTGGTAGTGTGGCGACCAGAATTGAACACTATACTCCAAGTGTGGCCTAACTAAGGTTCTATACAGCTGCAACATGACTTGCCAATTCTTATACTCAATGCCCCGGCCAATGAAGGCAAGCATGCCGTATGCCTTCTTGACGACCTTCTCCACCTGTGTTGCCCCTTTCAGTGACCTGTGGACCTGTACGCCTAGATCTCTCTGACTGTCAATACTCTTGAGGGTTCTACCATTCACTGTATATTCCCTACCTGCATTAGACCTCCCAAAATGCATCACCTTGGGTCACAGGAAGATATTGACGGCATGGTCAAATGGGCAGAAAAGCAGCAGATGGAATTTAACCCTGAAAAGTTTGGAAGGAGTAATGTGACCAGGAAATATTCAATGAGTGTCCTGACACTGGGAAGTTCTAAGGAACAAAGGGACCTTGGTGTGTTTGTCTATAGATCTCTGAATGCAGAAGGGCAGGTTAATAGGGTGGTGAAAAAGGCATATGGGTCACTCGCTTTTATCAATCGTGGCACAGATAACAAAAGCGATTATATAAGAAGGGTTGATAAATAGTCCTGTCGTTAAGGATCCTCTTGTAACGAGTGATCACAACATGCTAGAATTTCAAATTCAGATTGAGCGAGAGAAGACGGAGTGGGGTACTAGAGTTTTAGCGTTGAGCAGAGGTAATTATACAGGCCTTAGGTGGCGGAGATATTAAATGCCGCTCAATTAAAGTATATTCCTGAGAGGAAGAGCAATTGTAAAAGGGAGAGAAAACCTTCCATGGAAGTCAAGAAAGACATGAAGGCAAAAGCTCGGGCAGACCGTACTGCAAAAGCGAGTGGTAAGCTGGAGGATTGGGAGAACTTTAAGGTTCAGCAAAAGGCTACGGAAAAATCGAAAGAGCGAAGATGAACTACGATAGGAAACTAGCAGAAAACATAAACACTGACACCAAAAGCTTCTATAAGTAAATAAAGATGATGTGGAGATGCCGGCGTTGGACTGGGGTGAGCACAGTAAGAAGTCTCACAACACCAGGTTAAAGTCCAACAGGTTTGTTTCGAATCACTAGCTTTCGGAGCGCTGCTCCTTCCTCAGGTGAATGAAGAGGTTCCAGAAACATTTATAGAGACAGATTCAAAGATGCCAGACAATGCTTGGAATGCGAGCATTAGCAGGTGATTAAATCTTTACAGATCCAGAGATGGGGTAACCCCGGGTTAAAGAGGTGTGAATTACATCAAGCCAGGACAGTCGGTAGGATTTCGCAGGCCAGATGGTGGGGGATGAATGTAATGTGACATGAATCCCAGGTCCCGGTTGAGGCCGCACTCGTGTGTGCGGAACTTGGCTGTAAGTTTCTGCTCGGCGATTCTGCGTTGTCGCGCGTCCTGAAGGCCGCCTTGGAGAACGCTTACCCGGAGATCAGAGGCTGAATGCCCTTGACTGCTGAAGTGTTCCCCGACTGGAAGGGAACATTCCTGCCTGGCGATTGTCGCGCGATGTCCGTAAATAAAGAGGAAGAGAATAGCGAAAGTAAATGTTAGAGGACGATATCGGTGAGGTAATAATGGAGAACACAGATGGCAGAGGTACTGAACCAACATTGTGCCTGTCTTCACAGTAGCGGATAATAAAATGTTTCCAAGAACTGCAGTTAATGCAGAGGAACTTGGTGCAACAACCATCACTAGGGAGACGGTATTGAATAAACTGATGGGATTAAAGGCGGGTAAGTCTCCGGTACCCAATGGCCTGCTCCCCAGGGAGGTGGCAGCATAGATGGTGGATGCATGGGTTCTGATATTTCAGAATTCCCTGCATCCTGGAAGGGTCCCGGTGAATTGGAAACACATGAGTGTGACGCTGCTACTCAACAAGGGAGAGAGGCAAAAAGTAGGAAACCATAGCCTGATTAGCTTGACCTCTGAGGTGGGGAAGTTGCTGGAATCGATCATTAAGGAGGAGGTGACTGAACATTTGGAAAGACATAGCTCAATCCACCATTGTCAGCGTGGTTTTATGAAGGGGAAGTCATGCTTGAGAAACTTGCTCGAGTTCTTTGAGGACGTAACCAGAAGGTGGCTAATGGGGAACCTGTGGATGTGGTTTATCTAGACTTCCAGAAGGCGTTTGACAAGGTGCCACATAAAAGGCTGATCGAGAAGGTGAGATCGCAGTGCATTGAGGGATAGAGTACTAGATTGGATTGAGGATTGGCTGACTGACAGAAAGCCGAGGGTCGGGTTAAATGGCTCCTCCTCTGGCTGGTGAACTGTAACTAACGGAGTTCCGCAGGGGTCCGTCCTCGACCTCAACTGTTTACAATCTATATAAATGATCTGCAAGCAGGGACCGAGTGTAACATAGCAAAAGAAGCGGATGATACTGTTATGGGCCAGGGTTTAGAGAACCCCAAAGTGTATCATGGAGTTCCCCCGACCCACAACTTTTACTAGAT
Organism: Scyliorhinus torazame; assembly: GCF_047496885.1. NCBI lineage: Eukaryota > Metazoa > Chordata > Chondrichthyes > Carcharhiniformes > Scyliorhinidae > Scyliorhinus > Scyliorhinus torazame. The sequence goes on along the minus strand of NC_092725.1, from coordinate 7,627,528 downwards.
TGTGGTATGGGGAGCACACGGCCCACTCTACAGGTGTGGGACAGCAGAAATGGAAAAGTATTTTTTAAAGCAAAACGATGTTTATTCTATGAACTCAAGTTAACTTTTTAAAACATACAGTGAACATCTTAGCAACCATTAATTCAAATACAACCCCCAAAGAATACAACAGTAAGTAATCCTTAATAACTTCCCAAACAACATCCAGAAGACAAAATAAACCCCTTTTATCAGAAGCACATCATGTTTAAATTCACGAATGAAAACATTTATAATCCTGAATTCACCAAATGATCAAGAGAGAGTCTTTTCATGGCAGAGAGATCAGCAGTACAGCCGCTCTGTCTGGCTTCAGCTCCAACACTGAAAACCAAACTAAAACACACCCTGCAGCAAACAGCCTGAAACAAAAGTAAAAAGCTGACAGACAGCCCAGCTCCACCCACTCTCTGACATCATTGATAAACACCCATTTCTTAAAGGTACTCTCACATGACAATAGTAAAATAGATGGGAAAGCAGGCAGTGAAGAGGAGATACAGATTTTACAGATGGATATTGATAGACTATGAGAATGGTCCAAAATTTGGCAGATGGAGTTTAATGTGAATAATTGTGAGGTGATCCATTTTGGCCGAAAAACTGGAAAGGCAAATAATTATCTAAATGGAAATCAGATTCAAGATGCGTCTGGGCAGAGGGACCTGGGTGGCTTTGCTCATGAATCACAGAAAGTCGATTTGCAGGTACACGTAATTAAAATGGAACGTTAGTGTTTATTGCGAAAGGACTGGAGTATAAGAGTAGAGAAGTGTTGTTGCAATTGTATAGAGTGTTGGTGAGACCACATCTGGAGTATTGTGTCCAGTTTTGGTCCCCTTATTTGAGGAAGGATGTGGAGGCAGCTCAGAGGAGATTCACCAGATTGATTCCGGGGATGAAACGGTTGGTACAAGGAGAGATTAAACAGTTGGGGTTCATACTCGCTGGAGTTTAGAAGGATGAGAGGGGACCTGATCGAGGTGTGTGAAATACGAAAAGGGATTCAGAAAGTAAACTTATTCCAACTGCTCCCCCTTTGTGGGGCAATCTGGAACGGGAGGTCACAGATATAGGTCGAGAGGCGGTAGATTTAGAACTGAGTTGAGGAGGAATTACTTCTCGGAGAATGCAGGGAATTTGTGGAACTCGCTGCCCCACCTTGCGGTGGCGTCTGAGTCATTAAATGGAGACAAGATGTATTTCTGATTTTAAAGAATGGATGAAAGGGATATGGGTTGGGCAGCAAGGTGGTGCAGTGGTTAGCACTGCTGCCTCACAGCACCGAGGACAAAACAAAGAACAAAGAAATGTACAGCACAGGAACAGGCCCTTCGGCCCTCCAAGCCCGTGCCGACCATGCTGCCCGACTAAACTAAAATCGTCTACACTTCCTGGGTCCGTATCCCTCTATTCCCATCCTATTCATGTATTTGTCAAGATGCCCCTCAAATGTCACTATCGTCCCTGCTTCCACCACCTCCTCCGGTAGCGAGTTCCAGGCACCCACTACCCTCTGTGTAAAAAACTTGCCTCGTACATCTCCTCTAAACCTTGCCCCTCGCACCTTAAACCTATGCCCCCTAGTAATTGACCCCTCTACCCTGGGGAAAAGCCTCTGACTATCCACTCTGTCTATGCCCCTCATAATTTTGTAGACCTCTATCAGGTCGCCCCTCAACCTCCGTCGTTCCAGTGAGAACAAACCGAGTTTATTCAACCGCTCCTCATAGCTAATGCCCTCCATACCAGGCAACATTCTGGTAAATCTCTTCTGCACCCTCTCTAAAGCCTCCACATCCTTCTGGTAGTGTGGCGACCAGAATTGAACACTATACTCCAAGTGTGGCCTAACTGAGGTTCGATACAGCTGCAACATGACTTGCCAATTCTTATGCTCGGGTTCGAACCCGGCCCCGGGTCACTGTCCGTGTGGAGTTTGCACATTCTCCCCGTGTCTGCGAGGGTTTTACCCCCACAACTCAAAGATGTGCAGGGTAGGTGGATTGGCCGCGCTAAATTGCCCCTTAATTGGAAAAAAAAAAGGTATTGGGCACTCTAAACCTTATTTGAAAGAAGAAAGGGATATGGGGAATGGGCAGGGAGGTGGATTTGAGACAGAGGAAATCTGCCATGATCTGATTGAATGACGGGGCAGGCCCGAAGGGCTGGATTGCCGACTTCTAATCCATATTCCTATGTTATGTTGGAGTTGTACAGAACTTTGGTGAGGCCACAGCGGGAGCACTGTGCGCAGTTCTGGTCGCCACATTATAGGAAGGATGTGATTGCACTGGAGGGGTTGCCGAGGAGATTCACCAGGATGTTGCCTGGGATCAAAAGTTTTTCTTTCTTTCTTTCTTCTTAAAATTTGGAGTTATTAGGGCAATTTAGTGTGGCCAATCCACCTACCCTGCTCATCTTTGGGTTGCAGAATCTGTCTGATTGCTCTCTCTCTCTCTGTGTGTGTCTCTCTCTCTCTCAGTTCAAAGTGGGTGTTGTCTTGCGCTCCCGTGCCAAATTGCGCCGGCTGCAGATTTGCCCGCCCAATTGATCTCAGACAGAGAGAGCTGACTTCCAGTCAGGGAGTGAGAGGTGTTTCCGCAGTCAGAGAGAGAGAGCTGACTCCCGCAGTCAGAGAGAGAGAGCTGACTCCCACAGTCAGAGAGAGAGCGAGGAGAGATACTCGCAAAGAATTGTGCGCCACTCAGCCACAGAAGGGCGATCCTGGACTGACATTGGGAGATTGTTGGATGCTGAGAGGGAGGGGGGCATCGAGGGGAGACGGGGCAAGAGTCCAAGCCACAGAAGCGATGAAGGGTTAGGCTGGCTGGAGGAGAGGCCGAATGGTCTCATCGTTGCTTCAGATTCTGACGTTATGTTCTGTCTGTACGGCACAGGTTGGTGAATGCGTGCTTGACAGAAGAGTTGAAGATGATTCACGCTTTTGAGCAGAAGACACTCAGCCCCGAACAATGGGAAAAGGAGAAGGCGCAATGAGAGAGCGGCGGGATTCGAAGAGGGCGGCGAAACCGTCCGGAGATAGCAACCTTCCCCGCCAGCGCTTAGCAGTCAGCGATCTGCTGTCGCAATACTCTGCTCGTTCCTGCAAACTGTTTATCTGTCACGAATAAATGTTGGTCGTTTCACTGCCCCGCAGTCTCTTTCTCCGACCGAATCGCGCTCAGGCGGTGAGTGGCTCACTTAGGGATTTCCCCGGCAGCTTCACAAGGCAGGGAAGCGGACCACTGAAATATCACCGCCAGGCGGGAGATTACCTGAGCGGCATCCGGCCGGGAATCCCGGTCAGAGAGCACAAGGTTTAAGGAGCGTCTTAAGGGAGAGGTAAGCGGAGACCGGGAGGGCGAGAGAGTGTACAGGATGAGGGAAGGGATTCAGGACCTTGGTGGGTGAGGCTAGTAGCGGCTGGAGGAGGTTACAGAGATAGGGTGGGTTGTAGGGGCTGGAGGAGGTTACAGAGATAGGGAGGGGTGTAGGGGCTGGAGGAGGTTACAGAGATTTGGAGGGGCTGGAGGAGGTTACAGAGATAGGGAGAGTTGTAGGGGCTGGAGGTGGTTAGAGAGATAGGGAGGGGTGTAGGGGCTGGAGGAGGTTACAGAGATAGGGAGGGGTGTAGGTGCTGGAGGAGGTTACGAGATAGGGACGGTTGTAGGGGGCTGGAGGAGGTTACAGAGATAGGGAGGGTTGTGGGGGCTGGAGGAGGTTACAGAGAGAGTGAGGGGTGTAGGGGCTGGAGGAGGTTACAGAGATAGGGAGGGTGGAGGGGCTGAAGGAGGTTACAGAGATAGGGTGGGTTGTAGGGGCTGGAGGAGGTTACAGAGATAGGGAGGGGTGTAGGTGCTGGAGGAGGTTACAGAGATAGGGACGGTTGTAGGGGGCTGGAGGAGGTTACAGAGATAGGGAGGGTTGTGGGGGCTGGAGGAGGTTACAGAGAGAGTGAGGGCCGTAGGGACTGGAAGAGGTTACAGAGATGGGGATTGGTGTAGGGGCTGGTAGAGGTTACAGAGATGAGGAGGTTTGTAGGGACTGGATGAGGTTACAGAGATAGGGAGGGTTGTAGGGGCTGGAGGAGGTTACAGAGATAGGGAGGGGGTGTAGGGACTGGCGGAGGTTACAGAGATAGGGATGGTTGTAGGGGCTGGAGGAGGTTACAGAGGTAGGGAGGGTTGTAGGGGCTGGAGGCGGTGACCGAGATAAGGAGGGTGTAGCGGCTGGAGGAGGTGACAGGGATAGGGAGGGGTGTAGGGGGCTGGAGGAAGTTACAGAGATAGGGAGGGGTGTAGGGGGGCGGAGGAGGCTACAGAGATGAGGGTGTAAGGGTTGGAGGAGGGTACAGAGATAGGGAGAGAGTAGGGGCTGGAGGAGGTTACAGAGATAGGGAGGGTTGTAGGGGCTGGAGTAGGTTACAGAGATAGGGAGGGTTGTAGGGGCTGGAGGAGGTTACAGAGATAGGGAGTGTTGTAGGGGCTGGAGGAGGTTACAGAGAAAGGGAGGGTTGTAGGGGCTGGAGGAGGTTACAGAGAATCAAGAGTGAAGGGGCTGGTGGTTACAGAGATAGGGAGGGATGTAGGGGCTGGAGGGGGTTACCGAGATAGGGACGGTTGTACGGTCTGGAGGAGGGTACACAGATAGGGAGAGATGTAGGGACTGGAGGAGGTTACAGAGATAGGGAGGGTTTAGGGGCTGGAGGAGGTTACAGAGATAGGGAGGGGTGTCGGGATTGGAGGAGGTTACAGAGATATGGAGGGGTGTAGGGGTTGGGGGAGGTTACAGAGCAAGGGAGGGTTGTATGGGCTGGAGGAGGTTACAGAGATAGGGAGGGTGTAGGGGCTGGAGGAGGTTACAGAGATAGGGAGGGGTGTAGGGGCTGGAGGAGGTTACAGAGATAGGGACGAGGTGTAGAGGCTGGAGGAGGTTACAGAGATAGGGAGGGGTGTAGGGGCTGGAGGAGGTTACAGAGATAGGGACGAGGTGTAGGGGCTGGAGGAGGTTACAGAGATAGGGAGGGGTATAGGGGGCTGGAGGAGGTTACAGACATAGGGAGGGTTGTGGGGACTGGAAGAGGTTACAGAGATGGGGATTGGTGTAGGGGCTGGTAAAGGTTACAGAGATGGGGAGGTTTGTAGGGACTGGAGGAGGTTACAGAGATAGGGAGGGTTGTAGGGGTTGGAGGAGGTTACAGAGATAGGGAGGGTTGTAGAGGCTGGAGGAGGTTACAGAGATAGGGAGGGTTGTAGGGGCTGGAGGAAGTTGCAGAGATAGGGAGGGTTGTGGGGGCTGGAGGAAGTTGCAGAGATACGGAGGGTTGTGGGGGTTGGAAGAGGTTACAGAGATAGGGAGGATGTAGGGGCTGGAGGAGGTTACAGAGATAGGGGCAGAAGGGGTTACAGAGATGGAGAGAGATGTAGGGACTGGAGGAGGTTACAGAGATAGGGAGTGATGTAGGGACTGGAGGAGGTTACAGAGATAGGGACGGGTGTAGGGGGCTGGGGGAGGTTACAGACAGGGAGGGTTGTAGGGACTGGAAGAGGTTACAGAGATGGGGATTGGTGTCGGGGCTAGAGGGGGTACGAGATTGGGAGGGTGTAGGAGCTGGAGGAGGTTACAGAGATAGGGAGGGTTGTAAGGGTTGGAGGAGGAAGTTACAGAGATAGGGAGGGGTGTAGGGGGCCGGAGGAGGCTACAGAGATGAGGGTGTAGGGTCTGGAGGAGGGTACAGAGATAGGGAGGGTGTAGGGTCTGGAGGAGGTTACAGAGATAGGGAGGGTTGTAGGGGCTGGAGGAGGTTACAGAGATAGGGATGGTTGTCGGGGCTGGAGGAGGTTACTGAGAGGGAGGTTGTAGGGGCTGGAGGAGGTTACAGTGATAGGGAGGGTGTAGGTGCTGTAGGGGGTGGAGATGGTTACAGAGATAGGGAGGGTTGTGGGGACTGGAGGTTACAGAGATAAGGAGGGTGTAGGGGCTGGAGGAGGTGACAGAGATCGGGAGGGTTGTAGGGGCTGGAGGAGGTGACAGGGATAGGGAGGGGTGTAAGGGGCTGGAGGAAGTTACAGAGATAGGGAGGGGTGTAGGGGGGCGGAGGAGGCTACAGAGATGAGGGTGTAAGGGTTGGAGGAGGGTACAGAGATAGGGAGAGAGTAGGGGCTGGAGGAGGTTACAGAGATAGGGAGGGTTGTAGGGGCTGGAGGAGGTTACAGAGATAGGGAGTGTTGTAGGGGCTGGAGGAGGTTACAGAGATAGGGAAGGGTGTAGGGGCTGGAGGAAGTTACAGAGATAGGGAGGGGTGTAGGGGCTGGAGGAGGTTACAGAGATAGGGAAGGGTGTAGGGGCTGGAGGAAGTTACAGAGATAGGGAGGGGTGTAGGGGGGCGGAGGAGGCTACAGAGATGAGGGTGTAAGGGTTGGAGGAGGGTACAGAGATAGGGAGAGAGTAGGGGCTGGAGGAGGTTACAGAGAAAGGGAGGGTTGTAGGGGCTGGAGGAGGTTACAGAGATGCAAGAGTGAAGGGGCTGGTGGTTACAGAGATAGGGAGGGATGTAGGGGCTGGAGGGGGTTACCGAGATAGGGACGGTTGTACGGTCTGGATGAGGGTACACAGATAGTTAGAGATGTCGGGACTGGAGGAGGTTACAGAGATAGGGAGGGTTTAGGGGCTGGAGGAGGTTACAGAGATAGGGAGGGGTGTAGGGATTGGAGGAGGATACAGAGATAGGGAGAGGTGTAGGGATTGGAGGAGGTTACAGAGATAGGGAGGGGTGTAGGGGTTGGAGGAGGTTACCGAGCAAGGGAGGGTTGTATGGGCTGGAGGAGGTTACAGAGATAGGGAGGGGTGAAGGGGCTGGAGGAGGTTGCAGAGATAGGGAGGGTGTAGGGCTGGAGGAAGTTTAGGAGATAGGGAGGGTTGTAGGGGCTGGAGGGGGTTACCGAGATAGGGACGGTTGTACGGTCTGGAGGAGGGTACACAGATAGGGAGAGATGTAGAGACTGGAGGAGTTTACAGAGATAGGGAGGGTTGTAGGGGCTGGAAGAGGTTACAGAGATAGGGAAGGGTGAAGGGGCTGGAGGAGTTACAGAGAGAGGGAGGGTTGTAGGGACTGGAGGAAGTTACAGAGATAGGGAGGGTGTAGGTGCTGTAGGGGGTGGAGATGGTTACAGAGACAGGGAGGGTTGTGGGGACTGGAGGTTACAGAGATAGGGAGGGTGTAGGGGCTGGAGGAGGTGACGGATAGGGAGGGGTGTAGGGTCTGGAGGAGGTTACAGAGATAGGGAGGGGTGTAGGGGCTGCAGGAGGGTACAGAGATAGGGAGGGGTGTAGGGGCTGGAGGAGGGTACAGAGATAGGGAGGATTGTAGGGGCTGGAGGAAGTTGCAGAGATTGGGAGAGTGTAGGGGCTGGAGGAGGTTACAGATATCGGGAGGGTTGTAAGGGTTGGAGGAGGTTTCAGAGATAGGGAGGGTGTTGGGGCTGTAGGGGGTTACAGAGATAGGGAGGGGTGCAGAGGCTAGAGGAGGTTGCAGAGATAGGGAGGGTTGGAGGGGCTGGAGGAGGTTACAGAGATAGGGAGGTTTTAGGGGCTGGAGGAGGTTACAGAGATAGGGTGTAGGTGCTGGAGGGGGTGGAGATGGTTACAGAGATAGGGAGGGTTGTGGGGACTGGAGGTTACAGAGATAGGGAGGGTGTAGGGGCTGGAGGAGGTGACAGGGATAGGGAGGGGTGTAGGGGGCTGGAGGAAGTTACAGAGATTGGGAGGAGTGTAGGGGCCGGAGGAGGCTACAGAGATGAGGGTGTAGGGGCTGGAAGAGGGTACAGAGATAGGGAGGGTGTAGGGGCTGGAGGAGGTTACAGAGATAGGGAGGGTTGTAGGGGCTGGAGGAGGTTACAGAGATAGGGAGGGGTGTAGGGGCTGGAGGAGGTTACAGAGATAGGGAGGGTGTAGGGGCTGGAGGAAGTTTAGGAGATAGGGAGGGTTGTAGGGGCTGGAGGAGGTTACAGAGATAGGGAGGGGTGTAGGGGCTGGAGGAGGTTACAGAGATAGGGACGAGGTGTAGAGGCTGGAGGAGGTTACAGAGACAGGGAGGGTGTAGGAGCTGGAGGGGGTTACCGAGATAGGGAGAGATGTAGGGGCTGGAGGAGGTTACAGGGATAGGGAGGTTGTAGGGGCTGGAGGAGGTTACAGAGATAGGGAGGGGGTGTAGGGACTGGCGGAGGTTACAGAGAAGGGAGGGTTGTAGGGGCTGGAGGAGGTTACAGAGGTAGGGAGGGTTGTAGGGGCTGGAGGCGGTGACCGAGATAAGGAGGGTGTAGGGGCTGGAGGAGGTGACAGGGATAGGGAGGGGTGTAGGGGGCTGGATGAAGTTACAGAGATAGGGAGGAGTGTAGGGGGCCGGAGGAGGCTACAGAGATGAGTGTGTAGGGGCTGGAGGAGGGTACAGAGATAGGGAGGGTGTAGGGGTTGGAGGAGGTTACAGAGATAGGGAGGGTGTAGGGGCTGGAGGAGGTTACAGAGATAGGGAGGGGTGTAGGGGCTGGAGGAGGTTACAGAGATAGGTATGGTTGTAGGTGCTGGAGGGGGTTACTAAGATAGGGAGGGTTGTCGGGGTGGAGGAGGTTACAGAGATAGGGAAGTTGTAGGGGCTGGAGAAGGTTACAGTGATAGGGAGGGTGTAGGTGCTGTCGGGGGTGGAGATGGTTACCGAGATAGGGAGGGTTGTGGGGACTGGAGGTTACAGAGATAAGGAGGGTGTAGGGGCTGGAGGAGGTGACAGGGATAGGGAGGGGTGTAGGGGGCTGGAGGAAGTTTCAGAGATAGGGAGGGGTATAGGGGGCCGGAGGAGGCTCCAGAGATGAGGCTGTAAGGGCTGGAGGAGGGTACAGAGATTGGGAGAGAGTAGGGGCTGGAGGAGGTTACAGAGATGCAAGAGTGAAGGGGCTGGAGGTTACAGAGATAGGGAGGGTTGTAGGGGCTGGAGGGGGTTACCGAGATAGGGACGGTTGTACGGTCTGGAGGAGGGTACACAGATAGGGAGAGATGTAGAGACTGGAGGAGTTTACAGAGATAGGGAGGGTTGTAGGGGCTGGAAGAGGTTACAGAGATAGGGAAGGGTGAAGGGGCTGGAGGAGTTACAGAGAGAGGGAGGGTTGTAGGGACTGGAGGAGGTTACAGAGATAGGGAGGGTGTAGGTGCTGTAGGGGGTGGAGATGGTTACAGAGACAGGGAGGGTTGTGGGGACTGGAGGTTACAGAGATAGGGAGGGTGTAGGGGCTGGAGGAGGTGACGGATAGGGAGGGGTGTAGGGTCTGGAGGAGGTTACAGAGATAGGGAGGGGTGTAGGGGCTGGAGGAGGGTACAGAGATAGGGAGGGGTGTAGGGGCTGGAGGAGGGTACAGAGATAGGGAGGATTGTAGGGGCTGGAGGAAGTTGCAGAGATTGGGAGAGTGTAGGGGCTGGAATAGGTTACAGATATCGGGAGGGTTGTAAGGGTTGGAGGAGGTTTCAGAGATAGGGAGGGTGTAGGGGCTGTAGGGGGTTACAGAGATAGGGAGGGGTGCAGAGGCTAGAGGAGGTTGCAGAGATAGGGAGGGTTGGAGGGGCTGGAGGAGGTTACAGAGATAGGGAGTGTTGTAGGGGCTGGAGGAGGTTACAGAGAAAGGGAGGGTTGTAGGGGTTGGAGGAGGTTACAGAGATGCAAGAGTGAAGGGGCTGGTGGTTACAGAGATAGGGAGGGATGTAGGGGCTGGAGGGGGTTACCGAGATAGGGACGGTTGTACGGTCTGGAGGAGGGTACACAGATAGGGAGAGATGTAGAGACTGGAGGAGTTTACAGAGATAGGGAGGGTTGTAGGGGCTGGAAGAGGTGACAGGGATAGGGAGGGGTGTAGGGGGCTGGATGAAGTTACAGAGATAGGGAGGAGTGTAGGGGGCCGGAGGAGGCTACAGAGATGAGTGTGTAGGGGCTGGAGGAGGGTACAGAGATAGGGAGGGTGTAGGGGTTGGAGGAGGTTACAGAGATAGGGAGGGTGTAGGGGCTGGAGGAGGTTACAGAGATAGGGAGGGGTGTAGGGGCTGGAGGAGGTTACAGAGATAGGTATGGTTGTAGGTGCTGGAGGGGGTTACTAAGATAGGGAGGGTTGTCGGGGTGGAGGAGGTTACAGAGATAGGGAAGTTGTAGGGGCTGGAGAAGGTTACAGTGATAGGGAGGGTGTAGGTGCTGTCGGAGGTGGAGATGGTTACCGAGATAGGGAGGGTTGTGGGGACTGGAGGTTACAGAGATAAGGAGGGTGTAGGGGCTGGAGGAGGTGACAGGGATAGGGAGGGGTGTAGGGGGCTGGAGGAAGTTTCAGAGATAGGGAGGGGTATAAGGGGCCGGAGGAGGCTCCAAAGATGAGGCTGTAAGGGCTGGAGGAGGGTACAGAGATTGGGAGAGAGTAGGGGCTGGAGGAGGTTACAGAGATGCAAGAGTGAAGGGGCTGGAGGTTACAGAGATAGGGAGGGTTGTAGGGGCTGGAGGGGGTTACCGAGATAGGGACGGTTGTACGGTCTGGAGGAGGGTACACAGATAGGGAGAGATGTAGAGACTGGAGGAGTTTACAGAGATAGGGAGGGTTGTAGGGGCTGGAAGAGGTTACAGAGATAGGGAAGGGTGAAGGGGCTGGAGGAGTTACAGAGAGAGGGAGGGTTGTAGGGACTGGAGGAGGTTACAGAGATAGGGAGGGTGTAGGTGCTGTAGGGGGTGGAGATGGTTACAGAGACAGGGAGGGTTGTGGGGACTGGAGGTTACAGAGATAGGGAGGGTGTAGGGGCTGGAGGAGGTGACGGATAGGGAGGGGTGTAGGGTCTGGAGGAGGTTACAGAGATAGGGAGGGGTGTAGGGGCTGGAGGAGGGTACAGAGATAGGGAGGGGTGTAGGGGCTGGAGGAGGGTACAGAGATAGGGAGGATTGTAGGGGCTGGAGGAAGTTGCTGAGATTGGGAGAGTGTAGGGGCTGGAGGAGGTTACAGATATCGGGAGGGTTGTAAGGGTTGGAGGAGGTTTCAGAGATAGGGAGGGTGTAGGGGCTGTAGGGGGTTACAGAGGTAGGGAGGGGTGCAGAGGCTAGAGGAGGTTGCAGAGATAGGGAGGGTTGGAGGGGCTGGAGGAGGTTACAGAGATAGGGAGGTTGTAGGGGCTGGAGGAGGTTACAGAGATAGGGTGTAGGTGCTGGAGGGGGTGGAGATGGTTACAGAGATAGGGAGGGTTGTGGGGACTGGAGGTTACAGAGATAGGGAGGGTGTAGGGGCTGGAGGAGGTGACAGGGATAGGGAGGGGTGTAGGGGGCTGGAGGAAGTTACAGAGATTGGGAGGAGTGTAGGGGCCGGAGGAGGCTACAGAGATAAGGGTGTAGGGGCTGGAGGAGGGTACAGAGATAGGGAGGGTGTAGGGCTGGAGGAGGTTACAGAGATAGGGAGGGTGTAGGGTCTGGACGAGGTTCCTGAGATAGGGAGGGTGTAGGGGCTGGAGGAAGTTTAGGAGATAGGGAGGGTTGTAGGGGCTGGAGGAGGTTACAGAGATAGGGAGGGGTAGGGGCTGGAGGAGGTTACAGAGATAGGGACGAGGTGTAGAGGCTGGAGGAGGTTACAGAGATAGGGAGGGGTGTAGGGGCTGGAGGAGGTTACAGAGATAGGGACGAGGTGTAGGGGCTGGAGGAGGTTACAGAGATAGGGAGGGGTATAGGGGGCTGGAGGAGGTTACAGACATAGGGAGGGTTGTGGGGACTGGAAGAGGTTACAGAGATAGGGAGGGTTGTAGGGGTTGGAGGAGGTTACAGAGATAGGGAGGGTTGTAGAGGCTGGAGGAGGTTACAGAGATAGGGAGGGTTGTAGGGGCTGGAGGAAGTTGCAGAGATAGGGAGGGTTGTGGGGGCTGGAGGAAGTTGCAGAGATACGGAGGGTTGTGGTGGTTGGAAGAGGTTACAGAGATAGGGAGGGTGTAGGGGCTGGAGGAGGTTACAGAGATAGGGGCAGAAGGGGTTACAGAGATGGAGAGAGATGTAGGGACTGGAGGAGGTTACAGAGATAGGGGCAGAAGGGGTTACAGAGATAGGGAGAGATGTAGGGACTGGAGGAGGTTACAGAGATAGGGAGGGTGGAGGGGCTGTAGGGGGTTACAGAGAGAGTGAGGGGTGTAGGGGCTGGAGGAGGTTACAGAGATAGGGAGGTTTGTAGGGGCTGGAGGAGGTTACAGAGATGGGGATTGGTGTAGGGGCTGGTAAAGGTTACAGAGATAGGGAGGGTTGTAGGGGCTGGAGGAGGTGACAGAGATAGGGAGGGTTGTAGGGGCTGGAGGAGGTGACAGAGAGAGTGCGGGGTGTAGGGGCTGGAGGAGGTTACAGAGATAGGGAGGGGTGTAGGGGGCTGTAGGAGGTTACAGAGAGAGTGAGGGGTGTAGGGGCTGGAGGAGGTTACAGAGATAGGGAGTGATGTAGGGACTGGAGGAGGTTACAGAGATAGGGAGTGATGTAGGGACTGGGGGAGGTTACAGACAGGGAGGGTTGTAGGGACTGGAAGAGGTTACAGAGATAGGGAAGGGTGAAGGGGCTGGAGGAGTTACAGAGAGAGGGAGGGTTGTAGGGACTGGAGGAGGTTACAGAGATAGGGAGGGTGTAGGTGCTGTCGGGGGTGGAGATGGTTACAGAGACAGGGAGGGTTGTGGGGACTGGAGGTTACAGAGATAGGGAGGGTGTAGGGGCTGGAGGAGGTGACGGATAGGGAGGGGTGTAGGGTCTGGAGGAGGTTACAGAGATAGGGAGGGGTGTAGGGGCTGGAGGAGGGTACAGAGATAGGGAGGGGTGTAGGGGCTGGAGGAGGGTACAGAGATAGGGAGGATTGTAGGGGCTGGAGGAAGTTGCAGAGATTGGGAGAGTGTAGGGGCTGGAGGAGGTTACAGATATCGGGAGGGTTGTAAGGGTTGGAGGAGGTTTCAGAGATAGGGAGGGTGTAGGGGCTGTAGGGGGTTACAGAGATAGGGAGGGGTGCAGAGGCTAGAGGAGGTTGCAGAGATAGGGAGGGTTGGAGGGGCTGGAGGAGGTTACAGTGATAGGGAGGGGTGTAGGGGGGCGGAGGAGACTACAGAGATGAGTGTGTAAGGGTTGAAGGAGGGTACAGAGATAGGGAGAGAGTAGGGGCTGGAGGAGGTTACAGAGATAGGGAGGGTTGTAGGGGCTGGAGGAGGTTACAGAGATAGGGAGTGTTGTAGGGGCTGGAGGAGGTTACAGAGAAAGGGAGGGTTGTAGGGGTTGGAGGAGGTTACAGAGATGCAAGAGTGAAGGGGCTGGTGGTTACAGAGATAGGGAGGGATGTAGGGGCTGGAGGGGGTTACCGAGATAGGGACGGTTGTACGGTCTGGAGGAGGGTACACAGATAGGGAGAGATGTAGAGACTGGAGGAGTTTACAGAGATAGGGAGGGTTGTAGGGGCTGGAAGAGGTTACAGAGATAGGGAAGGGTGAAGGGGCTGGAGGAGTTACAGAGAGAGGGAGGGTTGTAGGGACTGGAGGAGGTTACAGAGATAGGGAGGGTGTAGGTGCTGTCGGGGGTGGAGATGGTTACAGAGACAGGGAGGGTTGTGGGGACTGGAGGTTACAGAGATAGGGAGGGTGTAGGGGCTGGAGGAGGTGACGGATAGGGAGGGGTTTAGGGTCTGGAGGAGGTTACAGAGATAGGGAGGGGTGTAGGGGCTGGAGGAGGGTACAGAGATAGGGAGGGGTGTAGGGGCTGGAGGAGGGTACAGAGATAGGGAGGATTGTAGGGGCTGGAGGAAGTTGCTGAGATTGGGAGAGTGTAGGGGCTGGAGGAGGTTACAGATATCGGGAGGGTTGTAAGGGTTGGAGGAGGTTTCAGAGATAGGGAGGGTGTAGGGGCTGTAGGGGGTTACAGAGGTAGGGAGGGGTGCAGAGGCTAGAGGAGGTTGCAGAGATAGGGAGGGTTGGAGGGGCTGGAGGAGGTTACAGAGATTTGGAGGTTGTAGGGGCTGGAGGAGGTTACAGAGATAGGGTGTAGGTGCTGGAGGGGGTGGAGATGGTTACAGAGATAGGGAGGGTTGTGGGGACTGGAGGTTACAGAGATAGGGAGGGTGTAGGGGCTGGAGGAGGTGACAGGGATAGGGAGGGGTGTAGGGGGCTGGAGGAAGTTACAGAGATTGGGAGGAGTGTAGGGGCCGGAGGAGGCTACAGAGATAAGGGTGTAGGGGCTGGAGGAGGGTACAGAGATAGGGAGGGTGTAGGGCTGGAGGAGGTTACAGAGATAGGGAGGGTGTAGGGTCTGGACGAGGTTCCTGAGATAGGGAGGGTGTAGGGGCTGGAGGAAGTTTAGGAGATAGGGAGGGTTGTAGGGGCTGGAGGAGGTTACAGAGATAGGGAGGGGTAGGGGCTGGAGGAGGTTACAGAGATAGGGACGAGGTGTAGAGGCTGGAGGAGGTTACAGAGATAGGGAGGGGTGTAGGGGCTGGAGGAGGTTACAGAGATAGGGACGAGGTGTAGGGGCTGGAGGAGGTTACAGAGATAGGGAGGGGTATAGGGGGCTGGAGGAGGTTACAGACATAGGGAGGGTTGTGGGGACTGGAAGAGGTTACAGAGATAGGGAGGGTTGTAGGGGTTGGAGGAGGTTACAGAGATAGGGAGGGTTGTAGAGGCTGGAGGAGGTTACAGAGATAGGGAGGGTTGTAGGGGCTGGAGGAAGTTGCAGAGATAGGGAGGGTTGTGGGGGCTGGAGGAAGTTGCAGAGATACGGAGGGTTGTGGGGGTTGGAAGAGGTTACAGAGATAGGGAGGGTGTAGGGGCTGGAGGAGGTTACAGAGATAGGGGCAGAAGGGGTTACAGAGATGGAGAGAGATGTAGGGACTGGAGGAGGTTACAGAGATAGGGGCAGAAGGGGTTACAGAGATAGGGAGAGATGTAGGGACTGGAGGAGGTTACAGAGATAGGGAGGGTGGAGGGGCTGTAGGGGGTTACAGAGAGAGTGAGGGGTGTAGGGGCTGGAGGAGGTTACAGAGATAGGGAGGTTTGTAGGGGCTGGAGGAGGTTACAGAGATGGGGATTGGTGTAGGGGCTGGTAAAGGTTACAGAGATAGGGAGGGTTGTAGGGGCTGGAGGGGGTGACAGAGATAGGGAGGGTTGTAGGGGCTGGAGGAGGTGACAGAGAGAGTGCGGGGTGTAGGGGCTGGAGGAGGTTACAGAGATAGGGAGGGGTGTAGGGGGCTGTAGGAGGTTACAGAGAGAGTGAGGGGTGTAGGGGCTGGAGGAGGTTACAGAGATAGGGAGTGATGTAGGGACTGGAGGAGGTTACAGAGATAGGGAGTGATGTAGGGACTGGGGGAGGTTACAGACAGGGAGGGTTGTAGGGACTGGAAGAGGTTACAGAGATGGGGATTGGTGTCGGGGCTAGAGGGGGTACGAGATTGGGAGGGTGTAGGAGCTGGAGGAGGTTACAGAGATAGGGAGGGTTGTAAGGGTTGGAGGAGGAAGTTACAGAGATAGGGAGGGGTGTAGGGGGCCGGAGGAGGCTACAGAGATGAGGGTGTAGGGTCTGGAGGAGGTTACAGAGATAGGGAGGGTGTAGGGTCTGGAGGAGGTTACAGAGATAGGGAGGGGTGTAGGGGGCCGGACGAGGCTACAGAGATGAGGGTGTCGGGTCTGGAGGAGGTTACAGAGATATGGAGGGTTGTAGGGGCTGGAGGAGGTTACAGATATCGGGAGGGTTGTAAGGGTTGGAGGTTACAGAGATAGGTATGGTTGTAGGTGCTGGAGGGGGTTACTAAGATAGGGAGGGTTGTCGGGGTGGAGGAGGTTACAGAGAAAGGGAAGTTGTAGGGGCTGGAGAAGGTTACAGTGATAGGGAGGGTGTAGGTGCTGTCGGGGGTGGAGATGGTTACAGAGATAGGGAGGGTTGTGGGGACTGGAGGTTACAGAGATAAGGAGGGTGTAGGGGCTGGAGGAGGTGACAGGGATAGGGAGGGGTGTAGGGGGCTGGAGGAAGTTTCAGAGATAGGGAGGGGTATAGGGGGCCGGAGGAGGCTCCAGAGATGAGGCTGTAAGGGCTGGAGGAGGGTACAGAGATTGGGAGAGAGTAGGGGCTGGAGGAGGTTACAGAGATGCAAGAGTGAAGGGGCTGGAGGTTACAGAGATAGGGAGGGTTGTAGGGGCTGGAGGGGGTTACCGAGATAGGGACGGTTGTACGGTCTGGAGGAGGGTACACAGATAGGGAGAGATGTAGAGACTGGAGGAGTTTACAGAGATAGGGAGGGTTGTAGGGGCTGGAAGAGGTTACAGAGATAGGGAAGGGTGAAGGGGCTGGAGGAGTTACAGAGAGAGGGAGGGTTGTAGGGACTGGAGGAGGTTACAGAGATAGGGAGGGTGTAGGTGCTGTAGGGGGTGGAGATGGTTACAGAGACAGGGAGGGTTGTGGGGACTGGAGGTTACAGAGATAGGGAGGGTGTAGGGGCTGGAGGAGGTGACGGATAGGGAGGGGTGTAGGGTCTGGAGGAGGTTACAGAGATAGGGAGGGGTGTAGGGGCTGGAGGAGGGTACAGAGATAGGGAGGGGTGTAGGGGCTGGAGGAGGGTACAGAGATAGGGAGGATTGTAGGGGCTGGAGGAAGTTGCAGAGATTGGGAGAGTGTAGGGGCTGGAGGAGGTTACAGATATCGGGAGGGTTGTAAGGGTTGGAGGAGGTTTCAGAGATAGGGAGGGTGTAGGGGCTGTAGGGGGTTACAGAGATAGGGAGGGGTGCAGAGGCTAGAGGAGGTTGCAGAGATAGGGAGGGTTGGAGGGGCTGGAGGAGGTTACAGTGATAGGGAGGGGTGTAGGGGGGCGGAGGAGACTACAGAGATGAGTGTGTAAGGGTTGAAGGAGGGTACAGAGATAGGGAGAGAGTAGGGGCTGGAGGAGGTTACAGAGATAGGGAGGGTTGTAGGGGCTGGAGGAGGTTACAGAGATAGGGAGTGTTGTAGGGGCTGGAGGAGGTTACAGAGAAAGGGAGGGTTGTAGGGGTTGGAGGAGGTTACAGAGATGCAAGAGTGAAGGGGCTGGTGGTTACAGAGATAGGGAGGGATGTAGGGGCTGGAGGGGGTTACCGAGATAGGGACGGTTGTACGGTCTGGAGGAGGGTACACAGATAGGGAGAGATGTAGAGACTGGAGGAGTTTACAGAGATAGGGAGGGTTGTAGGGGCTGGAAGAGGTTACAGAGATAGGGAAGGGTGAAGGGGCTGGAGGAGTTACAGAGAGAGGGAGGGTTGTAGGGACTGGAGGAGGTTACAGAGATAGGGAGGGTGTAGGTGCTGTCGGGGGTGGAGATGGTTACAGAGACAGGGAGGGTTGTGGGGACTGGAGGTTACAGAGATAGGGAGGGTGTAGGGGCTGGAGGAGGTTACAGAGATAGGGACGAGGTGTAGGGGCTGGAGGAGGTTACAGAGATAGGGAGGGGTATAGGGGGCTGGAGGAGGTTACAGACATAGGGAGGGTTGTGGGGACTGGAAGAGGTTACAGAGATAGGGAGGGTTGTAGGGACTGGAGGAGGTTACAGAGATAGGGAGGGTTGTAGGGGTTGGAGGAGGTTACAGAGATAGGGAGGGTTGTAGGGGCTGGAGGAAGTTGCAGAGATAGGGAGGGTTGTGGGGGCTGGAGGAAGTTGCAGAGATACGGAGGGTTGTGGGGGTTGGAAGAGGTTACAGAGATAGGGAGGGTGTAGGGGCTGGAGGAGGTTACAGTGATAGGGGCAGAAGGGGTTACAGAGATGGAGAGAGATGTAGGGACTGGAGGAGGTTACAGAGATAGGGGCAGAAGGGGTTACAGAGATAGGGAGAGATGTAGGGACTGGAGGAGGTTACAGAGATAGGGAGGGTGTAGGGGCTGTAGGGGGTTACAGAGAGAGTGAGGGGTGTAGGGGCTGGAGGAGGTTACAGAGATAGGGAGGTTTGTAGGGGCTGGAGGAGGTTACAGAGATGGGGATTGGTGTAGGGGCTGGTAAAGGTTACAGAGATAGGGAGGGTTGTAGGGGCTGGAGGAGGTGACAGAGATAGGGAGGGTTGTAGGGGCTGGAGGAGGTGACAGAGAGAGTGAGGGGTGTAGGGGCTGGAGGAGGTTACAGAGATAGGGAGGGGTGTAGGGGGCTGGAGGAGGTTACAGAGAGAGTGAGGGGTGTAGGGGCTGGAGGAGGTTACAGAGATAGGGAGTGATGTAGGGACTGGAGGAGGTTACAGAGATAGGGAGTGATGTAGGGACTGGGGGAGGTTACAGACAGGGAGGGTTGTAGGGACTGGAAGAGGTTACAGAGATGGGGATTGGTGTCGGGGCTAGAGGGGGTACGAGATTGGGAGGGTGTAGGAGCTGGAGGAGGTTACAGAGATAGGGAGGGGTGTAGGGGCTGGAGGAGGTTACAGATATAGGGAGGGGTGTAGGGGGCCGGAGGAGGCTACAGAGATGAGGGTGTAGGGTCTGGAGGAGGTTACAGAGATAGGGAGGGTGTAGGGTCTGGAGGAGGTTACAGAGATAGGGAGGGGTGTAGGGGGCCGGACGAGGCTACAGAGATGAGGGTGTCGGGTCTGGAGGAGGTTACAGAGATAGGGAGGGTTGTAGGGGCTGGAGGAGGTTACAGGGATAGGGAGGGTTGTAGGGGCTGGAGGAGGTTACAGAGATAGGGAAGGTTGTAGGGACTGGAGGGGGTTACCGAGATAGGGACGGTTGTACGGTCTGGATGAGGGTACACAGATAGGGAGAGATGTAGAGACTGGAGGAGGTTACAGAGATAGGGAGGGTGTAGGGCTGGAGGAGGTTACAGAGATAGGGAGGGTGTAGGGTCTGGACGAGGTTCCTGAGATAGGGAGGGTGTAGGGGCTGGAGGAAGTTTAGGAGATAGGGAGGGGGTTGTAGGGGCTGGAGGAGGTTACAGAGATAGGGAGGGGTAGGGGCTGGAGGAGGTTACAGAGATAGGGACGAGGTGTAGAGGCTGGAGGAGGTTACAGAGATAGGGAGGGGTGTAGGGGCTGGAGGAGGTTACAGAGATAGGGACGAGGTGTAGGGGCTGGAGGAGGTTACAGAGATAGGGAGGGGTATAGGGGGCTGGAGGAGGTTACAGACATAGGGAGGGTTGTGGGGACTGGAAGAGGTTACAGAGATAGGGAGGGTTGTAGGGACTGGAGGAGGTTACAGAGATAGGGAGGGTTGTAGGGGTTGGAGGAGGTTACAGAGATAGGGAGGGTTGTAGAGGCTGGAGGAGGTTACAGAGATAGGGAGGGTTGTAGGGGCTGGAGGAAGTTGCAGAGATAGGCAGGGTTGTGGGGGCTGGAGGAAGTTGCAGAGATACGGAGGGTTGTGGGGGTTGGAAGAGGTTACAGAGATAGGGAGGGTGTAGGGGCTGGAGGAGGTTACAGAGATAGGGGCAGAAGGGGTTACAGAGATGGAGAGAGATGTAGGGACTGGAGGAGGTAACAGAGATAGGGGCAGAAGGGGTTACAGAGATAGGGAGAGATGTAGGGACTGGAGGAGGTTACAGAGATAGGGAGGGTGGAGGGGCTGTAGGGGGTTACAGAGAGAGTGAGGGGTGTAGGGGCTGGAGGAGGTTACAGAGATAGGGAGGTTTGTAGGGGCTGGAGGAGGTTACAGAGATGGGGATTGGTGTAGGGGCTGGTAAAGGTTACAGAGATAGGGAGGGTTGTTGGGGCTGGAGGAGGTGACAGAGATAGGGAGGGTTGTAGGGGCTGGAGGAGGTGACAGAGAGAGTGAGGGGTGTAGGGGCTGGAGGAGGTTACAGAGATAGGGAGGGGTGTAGGGGGCTGGAGGAGGTTACAGAGAGAGTGAGGGGTGTAGGGGCTGGAGGAGGTTACAGGGATAGGGAGGGTTGTAGGGGCTGGAGGAGGTTACAGAGATAGGGAGGGTTGTAGGGACTGGAGGGGGTTACCGAGATAGGGACGGTTGTACGGTCTGGATGAGGGTACACAGATAGGGAGAGATGTAGAGACTGGAGGAGGTTACAGAGATAGGGAGGGTGTAGGGCTGGAGGAGGTTACAGAGATAGGGAGGGTGTAGGGTCTGGACGAGGTTCCTGAGATAGGGAGGGTGTAGGGGCTGGAGGAAGTTTAGGAGATAGGGAGGGTTGTAGGGGCTGGAGGAGGTTACAGAGATAGGGAGGGGTAGGGGCTGGAGGAGGTTACAGAGATAGGGACTAGGTGTAGAGGCTGGAGGAGGTTACAGAGATAGGGAGGGGTGTAGGGGCTGGAGGAGGTTACAGAGATAGGGACGAGGTGTAGGGGCTGGAGGAGGTTACAGAGATAGGGAGGGGTATAGGGGGCTGGAGGAGGTTACAGACATAGGGAGGGTTGTGGGGACTGGAAGAGGTTACAGAGATAGGGAGGGTTGTAGGGACTGGAGGAGGTTACAGAGATAGGGAGGGTTGTAGGGGTTGGAGGAGGTTACAGAGATAAGTAGGGTTGTAGAGGCTGGAGGAGGTTACAGAGGTAGGGAGGGTTGTGGGGGCTGGAGGAAGTTGCAGAGATACGGAGGGTTGTGGGGGTTGGAAGAGGTTACAGAGATAGGGAGGGTGTAGGGGCTGGAGGAGGTTACAGAGATAGGGGCAGAAGGGGTTACAGAGATGGAGAGAGATGTAGGGACTGGAGGAGGTTACAGAGATAGGGGCAGAAGGGGTTACAGAGATAGGGAGAGATGTAGGGACTGGAGGAGGTTACAGAGATAGGGAGGGTGGAGGGGCTGTAGGGGGTTACAGAGAGAGTGAGGGGTGTAGGGGCTGGAGGAGGTTACAGAGATAGGGAGGTTTGTAGGGGCTGGAGGAGGTTACAGAGATGGGGATTGGTGTAGGGGCTGGTAAAGGTTACAGAGATAGGGAGGGTTGTAGGGGCTGGAGGAGGTGACAGAGATAGGGAGGGTTGTAGGGGCTGGAGGAGGTGACAGAGAGAGTGAGGGGTGTAGGGGCTGGAGGAGGTTACAGAGATAGGGAGGGGTGTAGGGGGCTGGAGGAGGTTACAGAGAGAGTGAGGGGTGTAGGGGCTGGAGGAGGTTACAGAGATAGGGAGTGATGTAGGGACTGGAGGAGGTTACAGAGATAGGGAGTGATGTAGGGACTGGGGGAGGTTACAGACAGGGAGGGTTGTAGGGACTGGAAGAGGTTACAGAGATGGGGATTGGTGTCGGGGCTAGAGGGGGTACGAGATTGGGAGGGTGTAGGAGCTGGAGGAGGTTACAGAGATAGGGAGGGTTGTAAGGGTTGGAGGAGGAAGTTACAGAGATAGGGAGGGGTGTAGGGGGCCGGAGGAGGCTACAGAGATGAGGGTGTAGGGTCTGGAGGAGGTTACAGAGATAGGGAGGGTGTAGGGTCTGGAGGAGGTTACAGAGATAGGGAGGGGTGTAGGGGGCCGGACGAGGCTACAGAGATGAGGGTGTCGGGTCTGGAGGAGGTTACAGAGATAGGGAGGGTTGTAGGGGCTGGAGGAGGTTACAGAGATAGGCAAGAGTGAAGGGGCTGGTGGTTACAGAGATAGGGAGGGTGTAGGGGCTGGAGGAAGTTTAGGAGATAGGGAGGGTTGTAGGGGCTGGAGGAGGTTACAGAGATAGGGAGGGGTGTAGGGGCTGGAGGAGGTTACAGAGATAGGGACGAGGTGTAGAGGCTGGAGGAGGTTACAGAGACAGGGAGGGTGTAGGAGCTGGAGGGGGTTACCGAGATAGGGAGAGATGTAGGGGCTGGAGGAGGTTACAGGGATAGGGAGGTTGTAGGGGCTGGAGGAGGTTACAGAGATAGGGAGGGGGTGTAGGGACTGGCGGAGGTTACAGAGAAGGGAGGGTTGTAGGGGCTGGAGGAGGTTACAGAGGTAGGGAGGTTTGTAGGGGCTGGAGGCGGTGACCGAGATAAGGAGGGTGTAGGGGCTGGAGGAGGTGACAGGGATAGGGAGGGGTGTAGGGGGCTGGATGAAGTTACAGAGATAGGGAGGAGTGTAGGGGGCCGGAGGAGGCTACAGAGATGAGTGTGTAGGGGCTGGAGGAGGGTACAGAGATAGGGAGGGTGTAGGGGTTGGAGGAGGTTACAGAGATAGGGAGGGTGTAGGGGCTGGAGGAGGTTACAGAGATAGGGAGGGGTGTAGGGGCTGGAGGAGGTTACAGAGATAGGTATGGTTGTAGGTGCTGGAGGGGGTTACTAAGATAGGGAGGGTTGTCGGGGTGGAGGAGGTTACAGAGATAGGGAAGTTGTAGGGGCTGGAGAAGGTTACAGTGATAGGGAGGGTGTAGGTGCTGTCGGGGGTGGAGATGGTTACAGAGATAGGGAGGGTTGTGGGGACTGGAGGTTACAGAGATAAGGAGGGTGTAGGGGCTGGAGGAGGTGACAGGGATAGGGAGGGGTGTAGGGGGCTGGAGGAAGTTTCAGAGATAGGGAGGGGTATAGGGGGCCGGAGGAGGCTCCAGAGATGAGGCTGTAAGGGCTGGAGGAGGGTACAGAGATTGGGAGAGAGTAGGGGCTGGAGGAGGTTACAGAGATGCAAGAGTGAAGGGGCTGGAGGTTACAGAGATAGGGAGGGTTGTAGGGGCTGGAGGGGGTTACCGAGATAGGGACGGTTGTACGGTCTGGAGGAGGGTACACAGATAGGGAGAGATGTAGAGACTGGAGGAGTTTACAGAGATAGGGAGGGTTGTAGGGGCTGGAAGAGGTTACAGAGATAGGGAAGGGTGAAGGGGCTGGAGGAGTTACAGAGAGAGGGAGGGTTGTAGGGACTGGAGGAGGTTACAGAGATAGGGAGGGTGTAGGTGCTGTAGGGGGTGGAGATGGTTACAGAGACAGGGAGGGTTGTGGGGACTGGAGGTTACAGAGATAGGGAGGGTGTAGGGGCTGGAGGAGGTGACGGATAGGGAGGGGTGTAGGGTCTGGAGGAGGTTACAGAGATAGGGAGGGGTGTAGGGGCTGGAGGAGGGTACAGAGATAGGGAGGGGTGTAGGGGCTGGAGGAGGGTACAGAGATAGGGAGGATTGTAGGGGCTGGAGGAAGTTGCAGAGATTGGGAGAGTGTAGGGGCTGGAGGAGGTTACAGATATCGGGAGGGTTGTAAGGGTTGGAGGAGGTTTCAGAGATAGGGAGGGTGTAGGGGCTGTAGGGGGTTACAGAGATAGGGAGGGGTGCAGAGGCTAGAGGAGGTTGCAGAGATAGGGAGGGTTGGAGGGGCTGGAGGAGGTTACAGTGATAGGGAGGGGTGTAGGGGGGCGGAGGAGACTACAGAGATGAGTGTGTAAGGGTTGAAGGAGGGTACAGAGATAGGGAGAGAGTAGGGGCTGGAGGAGGTTACAGAGATAGGGAGGGTTGTAGGGGCTGGAGGAGGTTACAGAGATAGGGAGTGTTGTAGGGGCTGGAGGAGGTTACAGAGAAAGGGAGGGTTGTAGGGGTTGGAGGAGGTTACAGAGATGCAAGAGTGAAGGGGCTGGTGGTTACAGAGATAGGGAGGGATGTAGGGGCTGGAGGGGGTTACCGAGATAGGGACGGTTGTACGGTCTGGAGGAGGGTACACAGATAGGGAGAGATGTAGAGACTGGAGGAGTTTACAGAGATAGGGAGGGTTGTCGGGGCTGGAAGAGGTTACAGAGATAGGGAAGGGTGAAGGGGCTGGAGGAGTTACAGAGAGAGGGAGGGTTGTAGGGACTGGAGGAGGAAACAGAGATAGGGAGGGTGTAGGTGCTGTCGGGGGTGGAGATGGTTACAGAGACAGGGAGGGTTGTGGGGACTGGAGGTTACAGAGATAGGGAGGGTGTAGGGGCTGGAGGAGGTGACGGATAGGGAGGGGTTTAGGGTCTGGAGGAGGTTACAGAGATAGGGAGGGGTGTAGGGGCTGGAGGAGGGTACAGAGATAGGGAGGGGTGTAGGGGCTGGAGGAGGGTACAGAGATAGGGAGGATTGTAGGGGCTGGAGGAAGTTGCTGAGATTGGGAGAGTGTAGGGGCTGGAGGAGGTTACAGATATCGGGAGGGTTGTAAGGGTTGGAGGAGGTTTCAGAGATAGGGAGGGTGTAGGGGCTGTAGGGGGTTACAGAGGTAGGGAGGGGTGCAGAGGCTAGAGGAGGTTGCAGAGATAGGGAGGGTTGGAGGGGCTGGAGGAGGTTACAGAGATAGGGAGGTTGTAGGGGCTGGAGGAGGTTACAGAGATAGGGTGTAGGTGCTGGAGGGGGTGGAGATGGTTACAGAGATAGGGAGGGTTGTGGGGACTGGAGGTTACAGAGATAGGGAGGGTGTAGGGGCTGGAGGAGGTGACAGGGATAGGGAGGGGTGTAGGGGGCTGGAGGAAGTTACAAAGATTGGGAGGAGTGTAGGGGCCGGAGGAGGCTACAGAGATAAGGGTGTAGGGGCTGGAGGAGGGTACAGAGATAGGGAGGGTGTAGGGCTGGAGGAGGTTACAGAGATAGGGAGGGTGTAGGGTCTGGACGAGGTTCCTGAGATAGGGAGGGTGTAGGGGCTGGAGGAAGTTTAGGAGATAGGGAGGGTTGTAGGGGCTGGAGGAGGTTACAGAGATAGGGAGGGGTAGGGGCTGGAGGAGGTTACAGAGATAGGGACGAGGTGTAGAGGCTGGAGGAGGTTACATAGATAGAGAGGGGTGTAGGGGCTGGAGGAGGTTACAGAGATAGGGACGAGGTGTAGGGGCTGGAGGAGGTTACAGAGATAGGGAGGGGTATAGGGGGCTGGAGGAGGTTACAGACATAGGGAGGGTTGTGGGGACTGGAAGAGGTTACAGAGATAGGGAGGGTTGTAGGGACTGGAGGAGGTTACAGAGATAGGGAGGGTTGTAGGGGTTGGAGGAGGTTACAGAGATAGGGAGGGTTGTAGAGGCTGGAGGAGGTTACAGAGATAGGGAGGGTTGTAGGGGCTGGAGGAAGTTGCAGAGATAGGGAGGGTTGTGGGGGCTGGAGGAAGTTGCAGAGATACGGAGGGTTGTGGGGGTTGGAAGAGGTTACAGAGATAGGGAGGGTGTAGGGGCTGGAGGAGGTTACAGAGATAGGGGCAGAAGGGGTTACAGAGATGGAGAGAGATGTAGGGACTGGAGGAGGTTACAGAGATAGGGGCAGAAGGGGTTACAGAGATAGGGAGAGATGTAGGGACTGGAGGAGGTTACAGAGATAGGGAGGGTGTAGGGGCTGTAGGGGGTTACAGAGAGAGTGAGGGGTGTAGGGGCTGGAGGAGGTTACAGAGATAGGGAGGTTTGTAGGGGCTGGAGGAGGTTACAGAGATGGGGATTGGTGTAGGGGCTGGTAAAGGTTACAGAGATAGGGAGGGTTGTAGGGGCTGGAGGAGGTGACAGAGATAGGGAGGGTTGTAGGGGCTGGAGGAGGTGACAGAGAGAGTGAGGGTGTAGGGGCTGGAGGAGGTTACAGAGATAGGGAGGGGTGTAGGGGGCTGGAGGAGGTTACAGAGAGAGTGAGGGGTGTAGGGGCTGGAGGAGGTTACAGAGATAGGGAGTGATGTAGGGACTGGAGGAGGTTACAGAGATAGGGAGTGATGTAGGGACTGGGGGAGGTTACAGACAGGGAGGGTTGTAGGGACTGGAAGAGGTTACAGAGATGGGGATTGGTGTCGGGGCTAGAGGGGGTACGAGATTGGGAGTGTGTAGGAGCTGGAGGAGGTTACAGAGATAGGGAGGGTTGTAAGGGTTGGAGGAGGAAGTTACAGAGATAGGGAGGGGTGTAGGGGGCCGGAGGAGGCTACAGAGATGAGGGTGTAGGGTCTGGAGGAGGTTACAGAGATAGGGAGGGTGTAAGGTCTGGAGGAGGTTACAGAGATAGGGAGGGGTGTAGGGGGCCGGACGAGGCTACAGAGATGAGGGTGTCGGGTCTGGAGGAGGTTACAGAGATAGGGAGGGTTGTAGGGGCTGGAGGAGGTTACAGGGATAGGGAGGATTGTAGGGGCTGGAGGAGGTTACAGAGATAGGGAGGGTTGTAGGGACTGGAGGGGGTCACCGAGATAGAGAAGGTTGTACGGTCTGGATGAGGGTACACAGATAGGGAGAGATGTAGAGACTGGAGGAGGTTACAGAGATAGGGAGGGTGTAGGGCTGGAGGAGGTTACAGAGATAGGGAGGGTGTAGGGTCTGGACGAGGTTCCTGAGATAGGGAGGGTGTAGGGGCTGGAGGAAGTTTAGGAGATAGGGAGGGTTGTAGGGGCTGGAGGACGTTACAGAGATAGGGAGGGGTAGGGGCTGGAGGAGGTTACAGAGATAGGGACGAGGTGTAGAGGCTGGAGGAGGTTACAGAGATAGGGAGGGGTGTAGGGGCTGGAGGAGGTTACAGAGATAGGGACGAGGTGTAGGGGCTGGAGGAGGTTACAGAGATAGGGAGGGGTATAGGGGGCTGGAGGAGGTTACAGACATAGGGAGGGTTGTGGGGACTGGAAGAGGTTACAGAGATAGGGAGGGTTGTAGGGACTGGAGGAGGTTACAGAGATAGGGAGGGTTGTAGGGGTTGGAGGAGGTTACAGAGATAGGGAGGGTTGTAGAGGCTGGAGGAGGTTACAGAGATAGGGAGGGTTGTAGGGGCTGGAGGAAGTTGCAGAGATAGGGAGGGTTGTGGGGGCTGGAGGAAGTTGCAGAGATACGGAGGGTTGTGGGGGTTGGAAGAGGTTACAGAGATAGGGAGGGTGTAGGGGCTGGAGGAGGTTACAGAGATAGGGGCAGAAGGGGTTACAGAGATGGAGAGAGATGTAGGGACTGGAGGAGGTTACAGAGATAGGGGCAGAAGGGGTTACAGAGATAGGGAGAGATGTAGAGACTGGAGGAGGTTACAGAGATAGGGAGGGTGGAGGGGCTGTAGGGGGTTACAGAGAGAGTGAGGGGTGTAGGGGCTGGAGGAGGTTACAGAGATAGGGAGGTTTGTAGGGGCTGGAGGAGGTTACAGAGATGGGGATTGGTGTAGGGGCTGGTAAAGGTTACAGAGATAGGGAGGGTTGTAGGGGCTGGAGGAGGTGACAGAGATAGGGAGGGTTGTAGGGGCTGGAGGAGGTGACAGAGAGAGTGAGGGGTGTAGGGGCTGGAGGAGGTTACAGAGATAGGGAGGGGTGTAGGGGGCTGGAGGAGGTTACAGAGAGAGTGAGGGGTGTAGGGGCTGGAGGAGGTTACAGAGATAGGGAGTGATGTAGGGACTGGGGGAGGTTACAGACAGGGAGGGTTGTAGGGACTGGAAGAGGTTACAGAGATGGGGATTGGTGTCGGGGCTAGAGGGGGTACGAGATTGGGAGGGTGTAGGAGCTGGAGGAGGTTACAGAGATAGGGAGGGTTGTAAGGGTTGGAGGAGGAAGTTACAGAGATAGGGAGGGGTTTGGGGGCCGGAGGAGGCTACAGAGATGAGGGTGTAGGGTCTGGAGGAGGTTACAGAGATAGGGAGGGTGTAGGGTCTGGAGGAGGTTACAGAGATAGGGAGGGGTGTAGGGGGCCGGACGAGGCTACAGAGATGAGGGTGTCGGGTCTGGAGGAGGTTACAGAGATAGGGAGGGTTGTAGGGGCTGGAGGAGGTTACAGAGATAGGCAAGAGTGAAGGGGCTGGTGGTTACAGAGATAGGGAGGGTGTAGGGGCTGGAGGAAGTTTAGGAGATAGGGAGGGTTGTAGGGGCTGGAGGAGGTTACAGAGATAGGGAGGGGTGTAGGGGCTGGAGGAGGTTACAGAGATAGGGACGAGGTGTAGAGGCTGGAGGAGGTTACAGAGACAGGGAGGGTGTAGGAGCTGGAGGGGGTTACCGAGATAGGGAGAGATGTAGGTGCTGGAGGAGGTTACAGGGATAGGGAGGTTGTAGGGGCTGGAGGAGGTTACAGAGATAGGGAGGGGGTGTAGGGACTGGCGGAGGTTACAGAGAAGGGAGGGTTGTAGGGGCTGGAGGAGGTTACAGAGGTAGGGAGGGTTGTAGGGGCTGGAGGCGGTGACCGAGATAAGGAGGGTGTAGGGGCTGGAGGAGGTGACAGGGATAGGGAGGGGTGTAGGGGGCTGGATGAAGTTACAGAGATAGGGAGGAGTGTAGGGGGCCGGAGGAGGCTACAGAGATGAGTGTGTAGGGGCTGGAGGAGGGTACAGAGATAGGGAGGGTGTAGGGGTTGGAGGAGGTTACAGAGATAGGGAGGGTGTAGGGGCTGGAGGAGGTTACAGAGATAGGGAGGGGTGTAGGGGCTGGAGGAGGTTACAGAGATAGGTATGGTTGTAGGTGCTGGAGGGGGTTACTAAGATAGGGAGGGTTGTCGGGGTGGAGGAGGTTACAGAGATAGGGAAGTTGTAGGGGCTGGAGAAGGTTACAGTGATAGGGAGGGTGTAGGTGCTGTCGGGGGTGGAGATGGTTACAGAGATAGGGAGGGTTGTGGGGACTGGAGGTTACAGAGATAAGGAGGGTGTAGGGGCTGGAGGAGGTGACAGGGATAGGGAGGGGTGTAGGGGGCTGGAGGAAGTTTCAGAGATAGGGAGGGGTATAGGGGGCCGGAGGAGGCTCCAGAGATGAGGCTGTAAGGGCTGGAGGAGGGTACAGAGATTGGGAGAGAGTAGGGGCTGGAGGAGGTTACAGAGATGCAAGAGTGAAGGGGCTGGAGGTTACAGAGATAGGGAGGGTTGTAGGGCTGGAGGGGGTTACCGAGATAGGGACGGTTGTACGGTCTGGAGGAGGGTACACAGATAGGGAGAGATGTAGAGACTGGAGGAGTTTACAGAGATAGGGAGGGTTGTAGGGGCTGGAAGAGGTTACAGAGATAGGGAAGGGTGAAGGGGCTGGAGGAGTTACAGAGAGAGGGAGGGTTGTAGGGACTGGAGGAGGTTACAGAGATAGGGAGGGTGTAGGTGCTGTAGGGGGTGGAGATGGTTACAGAGACAGGGAGGGTTGTGGGGACTGGAGGTTACAGAGATAGGGAGGGTGTAGGGGCTGGAGGAGGTGACGGATAGGGAGGGGTGTAGGGTCTGGAGGAGGTTACAGAGATAGGGAGGGGTGTAGGGGCTGGAGGAGGGTACAGAGATAGGGAGGGGTGTAGGGGCTGGAGGAGGGTACAGAGATAGGGAGGATTGTAGGGGCTGGAGGAAGTTGCAGAGATTGGGAGAGTGTAGGGGCTGGAGGAGGTTACAGATATCGGGAGGGTTGTAAGGGTTGGAGGAGGTTTCAGAGATAGGGAGGGTGTAGGGGCTGTAGGGGGTTACAGAGATAGGGAGGGGTGCAGAGGCTAGAGGAGGTTGCAGAGATAGGGAGGGTTGGAGGGGCTGGAGGAGGTTACAGTGATAGGGAGGGGTGTAGGGGGGCGGAGGAGACTACAGAGATGAGTGTGTAAGGGTTGAAGGAGGGTACAGAGATAGGGAGAGAGTAGGGGCTGGAGGAGGTTACAGAGATAGGGAGGGTTGTAGGGGCTGGAGGAGGTTACAGAGATAGGGAGTGTTGTAGGGGCTGGAGGAGGTTACAGAGAAAGGGAGGGTTGTAGGGGTTGGAGGAGGTTACAGAGATGCAAGAGTGAAGGGGCTGGTGGTTACAGAGATAGGGAGGGATGTAGGGGCTGGAGGGGGTTACCGAGATAGGGACGGTTGTACGGTCTGGAGGAGGGTACACAGATAGGGAGAGATGTAGAGACTGGAGGAGTTTACAGAGATAGGGAGGGTTGTAGGGGCTGGAAGAGGTTACAGAGATAGGGAAGGGTGAAGGGGCTGGAGGAGTTACAGAGAGAGGGAGGGTTGTAGGGACTGGAGGAGGTTACAGAGATAGGGAGGGTGTAGGTGCTGTCGGGGGTGGAGATGGTTACAGAGACAGGGAGGGTTGTGGGGACTGGAGGTTACAGAGATAGGGAGGGTGTAGGGGCTGGAGGAGGTGACGGATAGGGAGGGGTTTAGGGTCTGGAGGAGGTTACAGAGATAGGGAGGGGTGTAGGGGCTGGAGGAGGGTACAGAGATAGGGAGGGGTGTAGGGGCTGGAGGAGGGTACAGAGATAGGGAGGATTGTAGGGGCTGGAGGAAGTTGCTGAGATTGGGAGAGTGTAGGGGCTGGAGGAGGTTACAGATATCGGGAGGGTTGTAAGGGTTGGAGGAGGTTTCAGAGATAGGGAGGGTGTAGGGGCTGTAGGGGGTTACAGAGGTAGGGAGGGGTGCAGAGGCTAGAGGAGGTTGCAGAGATAGGGAGGGTTGGAGGGGCTGGAGGAGGTTACAGAGATAGGGAGGTTGTAGGGGCTGGAGGAGGTTACAGATATAGGGTGTAGGTGCTGGAGGGGGTGGAGATGGTTACAGAGATAGGGAGGGTTGTGGGGACTGGAGGTTACAGAGATAGGGAGGGTGTAGGGGCTGGAGGAGGTGACAGGGATAGGGAGGGGTGTAGGGGGCTGGAGGAAGTTACAGAGATTGGGAGGAGTGTAGGGGCCGGAGGAGGCTACAGAGATAAGGGTGTAGGGGCTGGAGGAGGGTACAGAGATAGGGAGGGTGTAGGGCTGGAGGAGGTTACAGAGATAGGGAGGGTGTAGGGTCTGGACGAGGTTCCTGAGATAGGGAGGGTGTAGGGGCTGGAGGAAGTTTAGGAGATAGGGAGGGTTGTAGGGGCTGGAGGAGGTTACAGAGATAGGGAGGGGTAGGGGCTGGAGGAGGTTACAGAGATAGGGACGAGGTGTAGAGGCTGGAGGAGGTTACAGAGATAGGGAGGGGTGTAGGGGCTGGAGGAGGTTACAGAGATAGGGACGAGGTGTAGGGGCTGGAGGAGGTTACAGAGATAGGGAGGGGTATAGGGGGCTGGAGGAGGTTACAGACATAGGGAGGGTTGTGGGGACTGGAAGAGGTTACAGAGATAGGGAGGGTTGTAGGGACTGGAGGAGGTTACAGAGATAGGGAGGGTTGTAGGGGTTGGAGGAGGTTACAGAGATAGGGAGGGTTGTAGAGGCTGGAGGAGGTTACAGAGATAGGGAGGGTTGTAGGGGCTGGAGGAAGTTGCAGAGATAGGGAGGGTTGTGGGGGCTGGAGGAAGTTGCAGAGATACGGAGGGTTGTGGGGGTTGGAAGAGGTTACAGAGATAGGGAGGGTGTAGGGGCTGGAGGAGGTTACAGAGATAGGGGCAGAAGGGGTTACAGAGATGGAGAGAGATGTAGGGACTGGAGGAGGTTACAGAGATAGGGAGGGTGTAGGGGCTGTAGGGGGTTACAGAGAGAGTGAGGGGTGTAGGGGCTGGAGGAGGTTAC
Organism: Scyliorhinus torazame; assembly: GCF_047496885.1. Lineage (NCBI taxonomy): Eukaryota > Metazoa > Chordata > Chondrichthyes > Carcharhiniformes > Scyliorhinidae > Scyliorhinus > Scyliorhinus torazame. Next base: position 7,596,310 of record NC_092725.1, on the reverse strand, counting down.
AGAGATAGGGAGGTTTGTAGGGGCTGGAGGAGGTTACAGAGATGGGGATTGGTGTAGGGGCTGGTAAAAGTTACAGAGATAGGGAGGGTTGTAGGGGCTGGAGGAGGTGACAGAGATAGGGAGGGTTGTAGGGGCTGGAGGAGGTGACAGAGAGAGTGAGGGGTGTAGGGGCTGGAGGAGGTTACAGAGATAGGGAGGGGTGTAGGGGGCTGGAGGAGGTTACAGAGAGAGTGAGGGGTGTAGGGGCTGGAGGAGGTTACAGAGATAGGGAGTGATGTAGGGACTGGAGGAGGTTACAGAGATAGGGAGTGATGTAGGGACTGGGGGAGGTTACAGACAGGGAGGGTTGTAGGGACTGGAAGAGGTTACAGAGATGGGGATTGGTGTCGGGGCTAGAGGGGGTACGAGATTGGGAGGGTGTAGGAGCTGGAGGAGGTTACAGAGATAGGGAGGGTTGTAAGGGTTGGAGGAGGAAGTTACAGAGATAGGGAGGGGTGTAGGGGGCCGGAGGAGGCTACAGAGATGAGGGTGTAGGGTCTGGAGGAGGTTACAGAGATAGGGAGGGTGTAGGGTCTGGAGGAGGTTACAGAGATAGGGAGGGGTGTAGGGGGCCGGACGAGGCTACAGAGATGAGGGTGTCGGGTCTGGAGGAGGTTACAGAGATAGGGAGGGTTGTAGGGGCTGGAGGAGGTTACAGGGATAGGGAGGGTTGTAGGGGCTGGAGGAGGTTACAGAGATAGGGAGGGTTGTAGGGACTGGAGGGGGTTACCGAGATAGGGACGGTTGTACGGTCTGGATGAGGGTACACAGATAGGGAGAGATGTAGAGACTGGAGGAGGTTACAGAGATAGGGAGGGTTTAGGGGCTGGAGGAGGTTACAGAGATAGGGAGGGTTGTATGGGCTGGAGGAGGTTACAGAGATAGGGAGGGGTGAAGGGGCTGGAGGAGGTTGCAGAGATAGGGAGGGTGTAGGGCTGGAGGAAGTTTAGGAGATAGGGAGGGTTGTAGGGGCTGGAGGAGGTTACAGAGATAGGGAGGGGTGTAGGGGCTGGAGGAGGTTACAGAGATAGGGACGAGGTGTAGAGGCTGGAGGAGGTTACCGAGATAGGGAGAGATGTAGGGGCTGGAGGAGGTTACAGGGATAGGGAGGTTGTAGGGGCTGGAGGAGGTTACAGAGATAGGGAGGGAGTGTAGGGACTGGCGGAGGTTACAGAGATAGGGAGGGTTGTAGGGGCTGGAGGAGGTTACAGAGGTAGGGAGGGTTGTAGGGGCTGGAGGCGGTTACCGAGATAAGGAGGGTGTAGGGGCTGGAGGAGGTTACAGAGATAGGGAGGGTTGTGGGGACTGGAGGTTACAGAGATAAGGAGGGTGTAGGGGCTGGAGGAGGTGACAGGGATAGGGAGGGGTGTAGGGGGCTGGATGAAGTTACAGAGATAGGGAGGAGTGTAGGGGGCCGGAGGAGGCTACAGAGATGAGGGTGTAGGGGCTGGAGGAGGGTACAGAGATAGGGAGGGTGTAGGGGCTGGAGGAGGTTACAGAGATAGGCAAGAGTGAAGGGGCTGGAGGAGGTTACAGAGATAGGGAGGGTTGTAGGGGCTGGAGGGGGTTACCGAGATAGGGAGGGTTGTCGGGGCTGGAGGAGGTTACAGAGATAGGGAGGTTGTAGGGGCTGGAGGAGGTTACAGTGATAGGGAGGGTGTAGGTGCTGTAGGGGGTGGAGATGGTTACAGAGATAGGGAGGGTTGTTGGGACTGGAGGTTACAGAGATAGGGAGGGTGTAGGGGCTGGAGGAGGTGACAGGGATAGGGAGGGTTGTAGGGGCTGGAGGAAGTTACAGAGATAGGGAGGGGTGTAGGGGGCCGGAGGAGGCTACAGAGATGAGTGTGTAAGGGCTGGAGGAGGGTACAGAGATAGGGAGAGAGTAGGGGCTGGAGGAGGTTACAGAGTTGGGAGGGTTGTAGGGGCTGGAGGAGGTTACCGAGATAGGGACGGTTGTACGGTCTGGAGGCGGGTAAACAGATAGGGAGAGATGTAGGGACTGGAGGAGGTTACAGAGCTAGGGAGGGTTGTAGGGGCTGGAGGAGGTTACAGAGATAGGGAGGGGTGTAGGGGCTGGAGGAGGTTACAGAGATAGGGAGGGTGTAGGGGCTGGAGGATGTTGCAGAGATAGGGAGGGTTGTAGCGGCTGGAGGAGGTTACAGAGAGAGGGAGGGGTGTAGGGGCTGGAGGAGGTTACAGAGATAGGGACTAGGTGTAGAGGCTGGAGGAGGTTACAGAGATAGGGAGGGTGTAGGGGCTGGAGGGGGTTACAGAGATAGGGAGAGATGTAGGGGCTGGAGGAGGTTACAGAGATAGGGAGGGTGTAGGGGCTGGAGGGGGTTACAGAGAGGGAGGGTTGTGGGGGTTGGAGGAGTTTACAGAGATAGGGAGGGTTGTGGGGGCTGGAGGAGGTTACAGAAATAGGGAGGATTGTAGGGGCTGGAGGAGTTTAGAGAGATAGGGAGGGGTGTAGGGGCTGGAAGAGGTTACAGAGATAGGGAGGGTTGTAGGGGACGGAGGAGGTTACAGAGATAGGGAGAGATGTAGGGGCTGGAAGAGGTTACAGAGATAGGGAGGGTTGTAGGGTCTGGAAGAGGTTACAGAGATAGGGAGAGTTGTAGGGGCTGGAAGAGGTTACAGAGATAGGGAGGGTTGTAGGGGCTGGAGGAGGTTACAGAGATAGGGAGGGGTGTAGGGGCTGGAGGAGGTTACAGAGATAGGGTGGGTTGTACGGCTTGAGTAGGTTACAGAGATAGGGAGGGTTGTAGGTGCTTGAGGAGGTTACAGAGATAGGGAGGGTTGTAGGGTCTGGAGGAGGTTACAGAGATAGGGAGGGGTGTAGGGGCTGGAGGAGGTTACAGAGATAGGGAGGGTTGTAGGGACTGGAGGAGGTTACAGAGATAGGGATGGTTGTAGGGGCTGGAGGGGGTTACCGAGATAGGGAGGGTTGTCGGGGCTGGAGGAGGTTACAGAGATAGGGAGGGTTGTAGGGGACGGAGGAGGTTACAGAGATAGGGAGAGATGTAGGGGCTGGAAGAGGTTACAGAGATAGGGAGGGTTGTAGGGTCTGGAAGAGGTTACAGAGATAGGGAGAGTTGTAGGGGCTGGAAGAGGTGACAGAGATAGGGAGGGTTGTAGGGGCTGGAGGAGGTTACAGAGATAGGGAGGGTTGTAGGGGCTTGAGGAGGTTAGAGAGATAGGGAGGGGTGTAGGGGCTGGAGGAGGTTACAGAGATAGGGTGGGTTGTACGGCTTGAGGAGGTTACAGAGATAGGGAGGGTTGTAGGTGCTTGAGGAGGTTACAGAGATAGGGAGGGTTGTAGGGTCTGGAGGAGGTTACAGAGATAGGGAGGGGTGTAGGGGCTGGAGGAGGTTACAGAGATAGGGAGGGTTGTAGGGACTAGAGGAGGTTACAGAGATAGGGAGGGGTGTAGGGGCTGGAGGGGGTTACAGAGAGGGAGGGTTGTGGGGGTTGGAGGAGTTTACAGAGATAGGGAGGGTTGTGGGGGCTGGAGGAGGTTACAGAGATAGGGAGGGGTGTAGGGGCTGGAGGAGGTTACAGAGAGGGAGGGTTGTGGGGGTTGGAGGAGTTTACAGAGATAGGGAGAGATGTAGGGGCTGGAAGAGGTTACAGAGATAGGGAGGGTTGTAGGGGCGGGAGGAGGTTACAGAGATAGGGAGAGATGTAGGGGCTGGAAGAGGTTACAGAGATAGGGAGGGGTGTCGGGGCTGGAGGAGGTTACAGAGATAGGGAGGGGTGTAGGGGCTGGAGGGGGTTACAGAGAGGGAGGGTTGTGGGGGTTGGAGGAGTTTACAGAGATAGGGAGGGTTGTGGGGGCTGGAGGAGGTTACAGAGAGGGAGGGTTGTGGGGGTTGGAGGAGTTTACAGAGATAGGGAGAGATGTAGGGGCTGGAAGAGGTTACAGAGATAGGGAGGGTTGTAGGGGCGGGAGGAGGTTACAGAGATAGGGAGAGATGTAGGGGCTGGAAGAGGTTACAGAGATAGGGAGGGGTGTCGGGGCTGCAGGAGGTTACAGAGATAGGGAGGGTTGTAGGGGCTGGAAGAGGTTACAGAGATAGGGAGAGTTGTAGGGGCTGGAAGAGGTTACAGAGATAGGGAGGGTTGTAGGGGCTGGAGGAGGTTACAGAGATAGGGAGGGTTGTAGGGGCTGGAGGAGGTTACAGAGATAGGGAGGGGTATAGGGGCTGGAGGAGGTTACAGAGATAGGGTGTGTTGTACGGCTTGAGGAGGTTACAGAGATAGGGAGGGTTGTAGGTGCCGGAGGAAGTTACAGAGATAGGGAGGGTTGTAGGGGCTGGAGGAGGTTACAGAGATAGGGAGGGTTGTAGGTGCCGGAGGAAGTTACAGAGATAGGGAGGGTTGTAGGGGCTGGAGGAGGTTACAGAGATAGGGTGTGTTGTACGGCTTGAGGAGGTTACAGAGATAGGGAGGGTTGTAGGGGCTGGAGGAAGTTACAAAGATAGGGAGGGTTGTAGGGGCTGGAGGAGGTTACAGAGATAGGGAGGGTAGTAGGGGCTGGAGGAGGTTACAGAGATAGGGAGGGGTGTAGGGGCTGGAGGAGGTTACAGAGATAGGGAGGGGTGTAGGGGCTGGAGGAGGTTACAGAGAGAGGGAGGGGTGTAGGGGCTGGAGGATGTTACAGAGATAGGGAGGGGTGTCGGGGCTGGAGGAGGTTACAGAGATAGGGAGGGTTGTAGGTGCCGGAGGAAGTTACAGAGATAGGGAGGGTTGTAGGGGCTGGAGGAGGTTACAGAGATAGGGTGTGTTGTACGGCTTGAGGAGGTTACAGAGATAGGGAGGGTTGTAGGGGCTGGAGGAAGTTACAAAGATAGGGAGGGTTGTAGGGGCTGGAGGAGGTTACAGAGATAGGGAGGGGTGTAGGGGCTGGAGGAGGTTACAGAGATAGGGAGGGTGTAGGGGGCTGGAGGAGGTTACAGAGATAGGGAGGGGGTGTAGGGGCTGGAGGATGTTACAGCGATAGGGAGGGGTGTAGGGGCTGGAGGAGGTTACAGAGATAGGGAGGGTTGTAGGGACTGGAGGAGGTTACAGAGATAGGGAGGGGTGTAGGGACTGGAGGAGGTTACAGAGATAGGGAGGGTTGTAGGGGCTGGAAGAGGTTACAGAGATAGGGAGAGTTGTAGGGGCTGGACGAGGTTACAGAGATAGGGAGGGTTGTAGGGGCTGGAGGAGGTTACAGAGATAGGGAGGGTTGTAGGGGCTGGAGGAGGTTACAGAGATAGGGAGGGGTATAGGGGCTGGAGGAGATTACAGAGATAGGGTGTGTTGTACGGCTTGAGGAGGTTACAGAGATAGGGAGGGTTGTAGGTGCCGGAGGAAGTTACAGAGATAGGGAGGGTTGTAGGGGCTGGAGGAGGTTACAGAGATAGGGAGGGTTGTAGGTGCCGGAGGAAGTTACAGAGATAGGGAGGGTTGTAGGGGCTGGAGGAGGTTACAGAGATAGGGTGTGTTGTACGGCTTGAGGAGGTTACAGAGATAGGGAGGGTTGTAGGGGCTGGAGGAAGTTACAAAGATAGGGAGGGTTGTAGGGGCTGGAGGAGGTTACAGAGATAGGGAGGGTTGTAGGGGCTGGAGGAGGTTACAGAGATAGGGAGGGGTGTAGGGGCTGGAGGAGGTTACAGAGATAGGGAGGGGTGTAGGGGCTGGAGGAGGTTACAGAGATAGGGAGGGGTGTAGGGGCTGGAGGATGTTACAGAGATAGGGAGGGGTGTCGGGGCTGGAGGAGGTTACAGAGATAGGGAGGGTTGTAGGTGCCGGAGGAAGTTACAGAGATAGGGAGGGTTGTAGGGGCTGGAGGAGGTTACAGAGATAGGGAGGGTTGTAGGTGCCGGAGGAAGTTACAGAGATGGTGAGGGTTGTAGGGGCTGGAGGAGGTTACAGAGATAGGGTGTGTTGTACGGCTTGAGGAGGTTACAGAGATAGGGAGGGTTGTAGGGGCTGGAGGAAGTTACAAAGATAGGGAGGGTTGTAGGGGCTGGAGGAGGTTACAGAGATAGGGAGGGTAGTAGGGGCTGGAGGAGGTTACAGAGATAGGGAGGGGTGTAGGGGCTGGAGGAGGTTACAGAGATAGGGAGGGGTGTAGGGGCTGGAGGAGGTTACAGAGAGAGGGAGGGGTGTAGGGGCTGGAGGATGTTACAGAGATAGGGAGGGGTGTCGGGGCTGGAGGAGGTTACAGAGATAGGGAGGGTTGTAGGTGCCGGAGGAAGTTACAGAGATAGGGAGGGTTGTAGGGGCTGGAGGAGGTTACAGAGATAGGGTGTGTTGTACGGCTTGAGGAGGTTACAGAGATAGGGAGGGTTGTAGGGGCTGGAGGAAGTTACAAAGATAGGGAGGGTTGTAGGGGCTGGAGGAGGTTACAGAGATAGGGAGGGGTGTAGGGGCTGGAGGAGGTTACAGAGATAGGGAGGGTGTAGGGGGCTGGAGGAGGTTACAGAGATAGGGAGGGGGTGTAGGGGCTGGAGGATGTTACAGCGATAGGGAGGGGTGTAGGGGCTGGAGGAGGTTACAGAGATAGGGAGGGTTGTAGGGACTGGAGGAGGTTACAGAGATAGGGAGGGGTGTAGGGACTGGAGGAGGTTACAGAGATAGGGAGGGTTGTAGGGGCTGGAAGAGGTTACAGAGATAGGGAGAGTTGTAGGGGCTGGACGAGGTTACAGAGATAGGGAGGGTTGTAGGGGCTGGAGGAGGTTACAGAGATAGGGAGGGTTGTAGGGGCTGGAGGAGGTTACAGAGATAGGGAGGGGTATAGGGGCTGGAGGAGATTACAGAGATAGGGTGTGTTGTACGGCTTGAGGAGGTTACAGAGATAGGGAGGGTTGTAGGTGCCGGAGGAAGTTACAGAGATAGGGAGGGTTGTAGGGGCTGGAGGAGGTTACAGAGATAGGGAGGGTTGTAGGTGCCGGAGGAAGTTACAGAGATAGGGAGGGTTGTAGGGGCTGGAGGAGGTTACAGAGATAGGGTGTGTTGTACGGCTTGAGGAGGTTACAGAGATAGGGAGGGTTGTAGGGGCTGGAGGAAGTTACAAAGATAGGGAGGGTTGTAGGGGCTGGAGGAGGTTACAGAGATAGGGAGGGTTGTAGGGGCTGGAGGAGGTTACAGAGATAGGGAGGGGTGTAGGGGCTGGAGGAGGTTACAGAGATAGGGAGGGGTGTAGGGGCTGGAGGAGGTTACAGAGATAGGGAGGGGTGTAGGGGCTGGAGGATGTTACAGAGATAGGGAGGGGTGTCGGGGCTGGAGGAGGTTACAGAGATAGGGAGGGTTGTAGGTGCCGGAGGAAGTTACAGAGATAGGGAGGGGTGTAGGGGCTGGAGGAGGTTACAGAGATAGGGAGGCTTGTAGGGGCTGGAGGAGGTTACAGAGATAGGCAGGGGTGTAGGGGCTGGAGGAGGTTACAGAGATAGGGAGGGTTGTACGGCTTGAGGAGGTTACAGAGATAGGGAGGGTTGTAGGGGCTGGAGGAAGTTACAAAGATAGGGAGGGTTGTAGGGGCTGGAGGAGGTTACAGAGATAGGGAGGGGAGTAGGGGCTGGAGGAGGTTACAGAGATAGGGAGGGTGTAGGGATTGGAGGAGGTTACAGAGATAGGGAGGGTGTAGGGGGCTGGAGGAGGTTACAGAGATAGGGAGGGGTGTCGGGGCTGGAGGATGTTACAGCGATAGGGAGGGGTGTAGGGGCTGGAGGAGGTTACAGAGATAGGGAGGGGTGTAGGGACTGGAGGAGGTTACAGAGATAGGGAGGGTTGTAGGGGCTGGAGGAGGTTACAGAGATAGGGAGGGTTGTAGGTGCCGGAGGAAGTTACAGAGATAGGGAGGGGTGTAGGGGCTGGAGGAGGTTACAGAGATAGGGAGGGGTGTAGGGACTGGAGGAGGTTACAGACGGTGAGAGTCGGTGCCCGTGGGGGGAGGACCCGTACCACCGGGAGAGTCGGTGCCCGTGGGGGGTCCTGTACCCCGGGGAGTGTCGGGGTGTGGGGGAGTGCTGTACCCCAGGGAGTGTCGGGGTTTGGGGGAGTGCTGTACCCCAGGGAGTGTCGGGTTTTGGGGGTCCTGTACCCCGGGGAGTGTCGAGGTTTGGGGCAGTGCTGTACCCCGGGGAGTGTCGGGGTTTGGGGGAGTGCTGTACCCCGGGGAGTGTCGAGGTTTGGGGGGTCCTGTACCCCGGGGAGTGTCGGGGTTTGGGGGAGTGCTGTACCCCAGGGAGTGTCGAGGTTTGGGGGATTGTTGTACCCCGGGGAGTGTCGAGTTTTGGGGGTCTTGTACCCCGGGGAGTGTCGGGGTTTGTGGGAGTGCTGTAGCCCGGGGAGTGTCGAGGTTTGGGGGAGTGCTGTACCCCGGGGAGTGTCGGGGTTTGGGGGAGTGCTGTACCCCGGGGAGTGTCGAGGTTTGGGGCGTCCTGTACCCCGGGGAGTGTCGAGGTTTGGGGGAGTGCTGTACCCCGGGGAGTGTCGGGGTTTGGGGGAGTGCTGTACTCCGGGGAGTGTCGGGTTTTGGGGGTCTTGTACCCCGGGGAGTGTCGGGGTTTGGGCGTCCTGTACCCCGGGGAGTGTCGAGGTTTTGGGGAGTGCTGTACCCCGGGGAGTGTCGAGGTTTGGGCGTCCTGTACCCCGGGGAGTCTCGAGGTTTGGGGGAGTGCTGTACCCCGGGGAGTGTCGGGGTTTGGGGGATTGCTGTACCCCAGGGAGTGTCGAGGTTTGGGGGAGTGCTGTACCCCAGGGAGTGTCGAGGTTTGTGGGTCCTGTACCCCGGGGAGTGTCGAGGTTTGGGGGATTGCTGTACCCCGGGAGTGTCGAGTTTTGGGGGAGTGCTGTACCCCGGGGAGTGTCGAGGTTTGTGGGAGTGCTGTACCCCGGGGAGTGTCGAGGTTTGGGGGAGTGCTGTACCCCGGGGAGTGTCGGGGTTTGGGGGAGTGCTGTACCCCGGGGAGTGTCGAGGTTTAGGGGAGTGCTGTACCCCTGGGAGTGTCGGGGTTTGGGGGTCCTGTACCCCGGGGAGTGTCGAGGTTTGGGGGAGTGATGTACCCCGGGGAGTGTCGGGGTTTGGGGGAGTGCTGTACCCCAGGGAGTGTCGAGGTTTGGGGGATTGCTGTACCCCGGGGAGTGTCGAGTTTTGGGGGTCTTGTACCCCGGGGAGTGTCGGGGTTTGGGGGATTGCTGTACCCTGGGGAGTGTCGAGTTTTGGGGGTCTTGTACCCCGGGGAGTGTCGGGGTTTGGGCGTCCTGTACCCCGGGGATTGTCGAGGTTTGGGGGAGTGCTGTACCCCGGGGGGAGTCGAGGTTTGGGGGAGTGCTGTACCCCGGGGAGTGTCGAAGTTTGGGCGTCCTGTACCCCGGGAAGTCTCGAGGTTTGGGGGAGTGCTGTACCCCGGGGAGTCTCGATGTTTGGGGGAGTGCTGTACCCCGGGGGAGTCGAGGTTTGGGGGAGTGCTGTACCCCGGGGAGTGTCGGGGTTTGGGGGAGTCCTGTACCCCAGGGACGGTCGAGGTTTGGGGTGTCCTGTACCCCAGGGAGTGTTGAGATGTGGGAGGTGCTGTAATGCGGGGAGTGTCGAGGTTTGGGGGAGTGCTGTACCCCGGGGAGTGTCGAGGTTTGGGGGAGTGCTGTACCCCAGGGAGTGTTGAGGTTTGGGGGTCCTGTACCCCGGGGAGTGTCGAGATGTGGGGAATACTGTACCCCTGGGAACATTGAGATGTGGGGAATCCTGTACCCCGGGGAACATCGAGATGTGGGGAGTCCTGTACCCCGGGGAGTGTCGAGGTTTGGGGCAGTCCTCTACCACGGGGAGTGTCGAGATGTGGGGAGTCCTGTACCCCGGGGAGAGTCGAGGTTTGGGTGGTCCTGTACCCCGGGGAGTGTCGAGGTTTGGGGGAGTGCTGTACCCTGGGGAAAGACGGGGTTTGGAGGTCCTGTACCCCGGTGAGTGTCGAGGTTTGGGGGAGTCCAGTACCCCGGGGAGTGTCGAGGTTTGGGGGAGTCCAGTACCCCGGGGAGTGTCGAGGTTTGGGGGAGTCCAGTACCCCGGGGAGTGTCGGGGTTTGGGGGGGTCCTGTACCCCGGGGAGTGTCGAGGTTTGGGGGTCCTGTACCCCATGGAGTGTCAAGGTTTGTGGGTGTCCTGTTACCCGGCGGGTGTCGGCATTTGGGGGAGTGCTGTACCCCGGGGAGTGTCGGCATTTGGGGGTCCTGTACCCCGGGGAGTGTCGGGGTTTTGGGGAAGTGCTGTACCCCGGGGAGTGTCAGGATTGGGGGGTCCTGTACCCCGGGAGTGTCGGGGTTTGGAGTGTCCGGTACCCCAGGGAGTGTCGAGGTTTGGGGGGTCCTGTACCCCGGGCAGTGTCGAGGTTTGGGGGGGTCCTGTACCCCGGGGAGTGTCGAGGTTTGGGGGAGTGCTGTACCCCAGGGGGAGTCGAGGTTTGGGGGAGTGCTGTACCCCGGGGAGTGTCGAGGTTTGGGGGTCCTGTACCCCGGGGAGTGTCGAGGTTTGGGTGGTCCTGTACCCCGGGGAGTGTCGGGGAGTGCTGTACCCCGGGGTGTCGGGGTTTAGGGGGGTCCTGTACCCCGGGGAGTCTCGGGGTTTGTGGGGGTCCTGTACCCCGGGGAGTGTCGAGGTTTGTGGGTCCTGTACCCCGGGGAGTGTCGGGGTTTGTGGGAGTGCTGTACCCCGGGGAGTGTCGGGGTTTGGGGTGTCCGGTACCCCAGGGAGTGTCGAGATTTGGGGGGGTACTGTACCCTGGGGAGTGTCGAGGTTTGGGGGAGTGCTGTACCCCGGGGAGTGTCGGGGTTTGGGAGAGTGCTGTACCCCGGGGAGTGTCGAGGTTTGTGGGTCCTGTACCCCGGGGAGTGTCGAGGTTTGTGGGAGTGCTGTACCCCGGGGAGTGTCGGGGTTTGTGGGTCCTGTACCCCGGGGAGTGTCGGGGTTTCGGGGAGTGCTGTACCCCGGGGAGTGTCGGGGTTTGGGGTGTCCGGTACCCCAGGGAGTGTCGAGGCTTGGGGGGGGTCCTGTACCCCGGGGAGTGTCGAGGTTTCGGGGAGTGCTGTACCCGGGGAGTGTCAGGGTTTGGGGGTCCTGTATCCCAGGGAGTGTCGAGGTTTGGGGGGGTCCTGTACCCCGGGGAGTGTCGAGGTTTGGGGGTCCTGTACCCCGGGGAGTGTCGGGGTTTGGGGGAGTGCTGTACCCCGGGGAGTGTCGAGGTTTGGGGGGCCCTGTACCCCGGGGAGTGTCGAGGTTTGGGGGGCCCTGTACCCCGGGGAGTGTCGGGGTTTGGGGGGTCCTGTACCCCGGGGAGTGTCGGGGTTTGGGGGAGTGCTGTACCCCGGGGAGTGTCGAGATTTGGGGGAGTACTGTACCCCGGGGAGTGTCGAGGTTTGGAGGGTCCTGTACCCCGGGGAGTGTCGAGGTTTGGAGGGTCCTGTACCCCGGGGAGTGTCGAGGTTTGGAGGGTCCTGTACCCCGGGGAGTGTCGGGGTTTGGGGGAGTGCTGTACCCCGGGGAGTGTCGAGATTTGGGGGAGTACTGTACCCCGGGGAGTGTCGAGGTTTGGAGGGTCCTGTACCCCGGGGAGTGTCGAGGTTTGGAGGGTCCTGTACCCCGGGGAGTGTCGGGGTTTGGGGGGTGGGGGTTATGTTGAAGGAGAATGCATATGCGTCAGTTGCAAACAGAATGTGAAACTGAGACCTTTTGTTTTAATCAATAGCATTTATTATTTATCGGGGTGACGTTTATTTCACAGCTTGTTCAAAGTAATAGTTTTTGTTTTGTGATGAAGCAGTTGCGAATCGGGTGATGTTGCCCAGCTGGAGTGAGAGGGGGACTGCGATCCTGTCAGTCTGACTGGTCTCTACATCCACTGCCATAGAACATCGAATAGCAGTCCCTTCACCTCCACTCCTACACTCTCTCTCTCTGTCTCTGCACTGCCACACTCTCTCTACCTCTCTGTGTGTCTCTCCCCCCTTTCTCTCTCTCCTCCTCTATCTCTCTCCTCCTCTATCTCTCTCCTCCTCTATCTCTCTCCTCCTCTATCTCTCTCTCTCCCCCTCTATCTCTCTCCCCATCCCTCTCCCTCTTTGTCTAACCCTCTATCTCTCTCTCCCTCTATCCCTCTATCTCTCTCTCCCTCTATCCCTCTATCTCTCTCTCTTTCCCTCTCTCTCTCTCTTTCTCTCTCTCCCTCCATCTCTCTCTATCCCTCCATCTCTCTCTATCCCTGTCTTTCCCTCTCTCTCTTTCTTTCTCTCTCTCTCTCTCCCTCTTTCTCTCTCTCTCCCTCTAACTCACTCTATCTCTCTCTATATCTCTCTCTATAACTCTCTCTCTCGCTCTCTCCCTCTATCTCTCTCGACCCCCCTCCTCCTCCTCTCTCTCTCTCTCTTTCTCCTCTCTCTCTCTCTCTCCCCCTTCCTCTCTCTCTCTCTCTCTCCCCCCTCCTCCATTCTCTCTCTTCCTGCCCTGCCCTGCTGGGTCGGAGAATGTGAGCCTCCATATCCGCCTCTGTCGACCACCTTTCCGCTTGTTCCACAGCAGACCCGCCAACCCCTCTCCCGGAGATCTAACTCCTGCCCGATGCAGCCCACGCGATTCAAAATGGCCGCCCCTTCCTCAACCTCAAAACAAGGTTCGCCGCTGAAATTTTTAAAAATGGAAAAGCCCCGGAGGGAAGAAACAGCGAAGGGAGAAACACGAACATTCCTGGAAAACTTTACACGCTTGCCGTCACACTCGGGGTCCTCCACCTCCCCCCCCACCCCCCACCCCCCCCCCCCCCCCCCCCCCCCCCACCCCCAGCCTCCCAAAGAGACTCTCCGTCAGGATTACACACCTCCTCAGCCCAAGTGGACCCTGCCCTCGGCCATTGGGAACCAATCATATCTCCCCTCAGCCGAGCTCATCCCAAAGAAGGGCGGTACACGGGGGGTCCCTGACGGAGACAATCCCTCTCTAACAGGGGTCCCTGACGGGGAGACTCCCTCTCTAACAGGGGTCCCTGACGGAGAGACTCCCTCTCTAACAGGGTCCCTGACGAAGAGACTCCCTCTCTAACAGGGTCCCTGACGGAGAGACTCCCTCTTTAACAGGGTCCCTGACGGAGAGACTCCCTCTCTAACAGGGGTCCCTGACAGAGAGACTCCCTCTCTAACAGGGGTCCCTGACGGAGTGACCCTCTCTATCAGGGTCCCTGACGGAGAGACTCCCTCTCTAACAGGGGTCCCTGATGAGAGACTCCCTCTCTAACAGGGTCCTTGACGGAGAGACTCCCTCTCTAACAGGGTCCCTGACGGAGAGACTCCCTCTCGAACAGGGGTCCCTGACGGAGTGACTCCCTCTCTAACAGGGTCCCTGACAGAGTGACTCCCTCTCTAACAGGGTCCCTGACAGAGAGACTCCCTCTCTAACAGGGTCCCTGACGGAGAGACTCCCTCTCTAACAGGGGTCCCTGACGGAGAGACTCCCTCTCTAACAGGGTCCCTGACGGAGAGACTCCCTCTCTAACAGGGGTCCCTGACGGAGAGACTCCCTCTCTAACAGGGGTCCCTGACGGAGAGACTCCCTCTCTAACAGGGGTCCCTGACGGAGAGACTCCCTCTTTAACAGGGTCCCTGACGGAGAGACTCCCTCTCTAACAGGGGTCCCTGACAGAGAGACTCCCTCTCTAACAGGGGTCCCTGACGGAGTGACTCCCTCTCTAACAGGGGTCCCTGACGGAGTGACCCTCTCTATCAGGGTCCCTGACGGAGTGACCCTCTCTAACAGGGTCCCTGACGGAGTGACCCTCTCTAACAGGGTCCCTGACGGAGAGACTCCCTCTAACAGGGGTCCCTGACGGAGAGACTCCCTCTCTAACAGGGGTCCCTGACGGAGAGACTCCCTCTTTAACAGGGTCCCTGACGGAGAGACTCCCTCTCTAACAGGGGTCCCTGACAGAGAGACTCCCTCTCTAACAGGGGTCCCTGACGGAGTGACCCTCTCTAACAGGGGTCCCTGACGGAGTGACCCTCTCTATCAGGGGTGGAGAGCGAACCATCATATCAAAGTTAGAATCCAATTTAATCGGGGATTGGCGATCGCTTTGCTGTTTCTTCCTCGGGGTTTTACCGATCATCTCCGTGACGCTGTGGCGTGACCGCCCAGCTATCATGCTTTATTCTCCAGTGCTGCGATTCGCTTCTCCTGCTCCTGAACCTGGGTCTTCAGCACCTTCACCTCTTCGATCAGCCTCTCGAGCGCCGAGCTCTGCAACAGGTTAAAGGTTAGAGGTGTGACTCCAGGCTCCGGCGAGAGCGTCCCTCTCGACTCTCCCCCCCCCCCCCCCCGCCACCTCGCCCGCCCCCCCCCCCCCTCCCCCCCCCCCCCGCCACCTCGCCCACCCAGAGATGCCTCTGCCCTCGATCGAGCCTGTGGCTAATCTCCGCTCCCTCAGCTCTGCCTCCCTCCCCGGCACTCTTCCCCTCGATCCTGGCCTGGGATCCACTCTGCGACCGAGCGCCCCGCGGCCCACTGTGGGGCGGGGACGAGAATTCCCACGGATCACATCCCTCCGGGAGGAAACCTTCCCTCCTCGTCTCAGTCCAAAATGGCCGACGCCTTACCCTGACCAGGAACCGGACAGCGCGCTCCAGGGGCGGCATCACCAACGCCCTGTATCACTGCAGCGAGACCACCTCACTCCCAATCCGTCAGCGATCACCGGGTCCCTCACTGTGACAACCCCGCCAATTGGAAATCGGATTCGCGCCACTCACCGACACAGTTGCCTCGGCACCGGCAGTTGACGTCCAGTGCGAACCTTCCTTCACATCCAGCACCTTCCTGCACACCTTGAACTCGTGAGACTTGGCTGTGTACTCGTTCTTCAGGGAGATGTAGATGGGGTCGGCATCCTTCCCACCGAACCACTGCTCGGCATCGAGAGCAGGCTCGGGACCAATGGTGTCTGGGTACAGGTCGTCCTGGAACATGTCTGACTGAGGGACGGAGAAATAACACCAGGCGTCAGGTCCTGAGGGAGTGCTGCACTGTCAGAGGGTCAGTACTGAGGGAGTGCTGCACTGTCAGAGGGTCAGTACTGAGGGAGTGCCGCACTGTCAGAGGGTCAGTACTGAGGGAGTGCCGCACTGTCAGAGGGTCAGTACTGAGGGAGTGCTGCACTGTCAGAGGGTCAGTACTGAGGGAGTGCTGCACTGTCAGAGGGTCAGTACTGAGGGAGTGCTGCACTGTCAGAGGGTCAGTACTGAGGGAGTGCCGCACTGTCAGAGGGTCAGTACTGAGGGAGTGCTGCACTGTCAGAGGGTCAGTACTGAGGGAGTGCTGCACTGTCAGAGGGTCAGTACTGAGGGAGTGCCGCACTGTCAGAGGGTCAGTACTGAGGGAGTGCCGCACTGTCAGAGGGTGAGTACTGAGGGAGTGCTGCACTGTCAGAGGGTCAGTACTGAGGGGGTGCCGCACTGTCAGAGGGTCAGTACTGAGGGAGTGCCGCACTGTCAGAGGGTCAGTACTGAGGGAGTGCCGCACTGTCAGAGTGTCAGTACTGAGGGAGAGCTGCACTGTCAGAGGGTCAGTACTGAGGGAGTGCCGCACTGTCAGAGGGTCAGTACTGAGGGAGTGCTGCACTGTCAGAGGGTCAGCACTGAGGGAGTCCCGCACTGTCAGAGGGTCAGTATTGAGGGAGCGCCGCACTGTCAGAGGGTCAGTACTGAGGGAGTGCCGCACTGTCAGAGGGTCAGTACTGAGGGAGTGCTGCACTGTCAGAGGGTCAGTACTGAGGGAGCGCTGCACTGTCAGAGGGTCAGTACTGAGGGAATGCCGCACTGTCAGAGGGTCAGTACTGAGGGAGCGCCGCACTGTCAGAGGGTCAGTACTGAGTGAGTGCCGCACTGTCAGAGG
This sequence comes from Scyliorhinus torazame, assembly GCF_047496885.1. Classification (NCBI taxonomy): domain Eukaryota; kingdom Metazoa; phylum Chordata; class Chondrichthyes; order Carcharhiniformes; family Scyliorhinidae; genus Scyliorhinus; species Scyliorhinus torazame. The sequence goes on along the minus strand of NC_092725.1, from coordinate 7,580,359 downwards.
GTCAGTACTGAGGGAGTGCCGCACTGTCAGAGGGTCAGTACTGAGGGAGTGCCGCACTGTCAGAGGGTCAGTACTGAGGGAGTGCCGCACTGTCAGAGGATCAGTACTGAGGGAGCGCCGCACTGTCAGAGGGTCAGTACTGAGGGAGTGCTGCACTGTCAGAGGGTCAGTACTGAGGGAGTGCTGCACTGTCAGAGGATCAGTACTGAGGGAGTGCCGCACTGTCAGAGGGTCAGTACTGAGGGAGTGCCGCACTGTCAGGGGATCAGTACTGAGGGAGCGCCGCACTGTCAGAGGGTCAGTACTGAGGGAGCGCCGCACTGTCAGAGGGTCAGTACTGAGGGAGCGCCGCACTGTCAGAGGATCAGTACTGAGGGAGCGCCGCACTGTCAGAGGGTCAGTACTGAGGGAGTGCTGCACTGTCAGAGGGTCAGTACTGAGGGAGTGCCGCACTGTCAGAGGATCAGTACTGAGGGAGTGCTGCACTGTCAGAGGGTCAGTACTGAGGGAGTGCTGCACTGTCAGAGGGTCAGTACTGAGGGAGTGCCGCACTGTCAGAGGGTCAGTACTGAGGGAGTGCCGCACTGTCAGAGGGTCAGTACTGAGGGAGTGCTGCACTGTCAGAGGGTCAGTACTGAGGGAGCGCCGCACTGTCAGAGGGTCAGTACTGAGGATGTAAACATACCTTTCGTGGGACAGTCATTCCGATGGGTTCACATTTCCTCTCCTGAAGCTTGTAAAACCTGAAAGGTAGGAAGGAGAGATTTATTCCGCTGGTTCACTGGCTTGGACTGCTCCTGCCCCACTGCCCAGTGCCCGCAGGGCCCAATGCCCCACTGCCCAGTGCCCGCACGGCCCAGTGCCCGCACGGCCCACTGCCCAGTGCCCGCACGGCCCACTGCCTCCCTGCCCAGTGCCCGCACGGCCCACTGCCGTGCCCAGTGCCCCGCACGGTCCACTGCCCTGCCAGTGCCCGCACACAGCCCACTGCCTCCCTGCCCAGTGCCCGCACGGCCCACTGCTTCCCTGCCCAGTGCCCGCACGGCCCACTGCCTCCCTGCCCAGTGCCCGCATGGCCCACTGTCTCCCTGCCCAGTGCCCGCATGGCCCACTGCCTCCCTGCCCAGTGCCCGCTCGGCCCACTGCCTCCCTGCCCAGTGCCCGCACGGCCCACTGCCTCCCTGCCCAGTGCCCGCTCGGCCCACTGCCTCCCTGCCCAGTGCCCGCACGGCCCACTGCTTCCCTGCCCAGTGCCCGCACGGCCCACTGCCTCCCTGCCCAGTGCCCGCATGGCCCACTGTCTCCCTGCCCAGTGCCCGCATGGCCCACTGCCTCCCTGCCGAGTGCCCGCTCGGCCCACTGCCTCCCTGCCCAGTGCCCGCATGGCCCACTGCCTCCCTGCCCAGTGCCCGCACGGCCCACTGCCTCCCTGCCCAGTGCCCGCACGGCCCACTGCCTCCCTGCCCAGTGCCCGCACATACGGCCCACTGCCCTGCCCAGTGCCCGCGCATACGGCCCTCTGCCTCCCTGCCCAGTGCCCGCACGGCCCACTGCCTCCCTGCCCAGTGCCCGCCCGGCCCACTGCCTCCCTGCCCAGTGCCCACACGGCCACTGCCTCCCTGCCCAGTGCCCGCACAGCCCACTGCCTCCCTGCCCAGTGCCCGCACAGCCCACTGCCCTGCCCAGTGCCACACGGCCCACTGCCTCCCTGCCCAGTGCCCACACGGCCCACTGCCTCCCTGCCCAGTGCCCGCGCAGACGGCCCACTGCCTCCCTGCCCAGTGCCCGCGCATACGGCCCACAGCCTCCTTGCCCAGTGCCCACACAGCCCACTGCCTCCCTAACCAGTGCCCGCACGGCCCAGTGCCTCCCTGCCCAGTGCCCGCACGGCCCAGTGCCTCCCTGCCCAGTGCCCGCGCATACGGCCCTCTGCCTCCCTGCCCAGTGCCCGCACGGCCCACTGCCTCCCTGCCCAGTGCCCGCACGGCCCACTGCCTCCCTGCCCAGTGCCCGCAGGGCCCACTGCCCTGCCCAGTGCCCGCACAGCCCACTGCTTCCCTGCCAGTGCCCACACGGCCCACTGCCTCCCTGCCAGTGCCCGCATGGCCCACTGCCTCCCTGCCCAGTGCCCGCACGGCCCACTGCCTCCCTGCCCAGTGCCCGCTCGGCCCACTGCCTCCCTGCCCAGTGCCCGCATGGCCCACTGCCTCCCTGCCCAGTGCCCGCATGGCCCACTGCCTCCCTGCCCAGTGCCCGCATGGCCCACTGCCTCCCTGCCCAGTGCCCGCATGGCCCACTGCCTCCCTGCCCAGTGCCCGCGCATACGGCCCACTGCCTCCCTGCCCAGTGCCCGCGCATACGGCCCACTGCCTCCCTGCCCAGTGCCCGCACGGCCCACTGCCTCCCTGCCCAGTGCCCGCACGGCCCACTTCCTCCCTGCCCAATGCCCGCGCATACGGCCCTCTGCCTCCCTGCCCAGTGCCCGCACGGCCCACTGCCTCCCTGCCCAGTGCCCGCCCGGCCCACTGCCTCCCTGCCCAGTGCCCACACGGCCCACTGCCCTGCCCAGTGCCCCACGGCCCACTGCCTCCCTGCCCAGTGTCCACACGGCCCACTGCCTCCCTGCCCAATACCCGCGCATACGGCTCACTGCCTCCCTGCCCAATGCCCGCACGGCCCACTGCCCTGCCCAGTGCCCACACGGCCCACTGCCTCCCTGCCCAGTGCCCACACGGCCCACTGCCTCCCTGCCCAGTGCCCGCACGGCCCACTGCCCTGCCCAGTGCCCACACGGCCCACTGCCTCCTGCCCAGTGCCCACACGGCCCACTGCCTCCCTGCCCAGTGCCCGCGCAGACGGCCCACTGCCTCCCTGCCCAGTGCCCACACGGCCCACTGCCTCCCTGCCCAGTGCCCGCGCATACGGCCCACTGCCTCCTTGCCCAGTGCCCACACGGCCCACTGCCTCCCTGCCCAGTGCCCGCACGGCCCACTGCCTCCCTGCCCAGTGCCCGCACGGCCCACTGCCTCCCTGCCCAGTGCCCGCACGGCCCACTGCCTCCCTGCCCAGTGCCCGCACGGCCCACTGCCTCCCTGCCCAGTGCCCGCACGGCCCACTGCCTCCCTGCCCAGTGCCCGCACGGCCCTCTGCCTCCCAGCCCAGTGCCCGCACGGCCCACTGCCTCCCTGCCCAGTGCCCGCATGGCCCACTGCCTCCCTGCCCAGTGCCCGCACGGCCCACTGCCTCCCAGCCCAGTGCCCGCACGGCCCACTGCCTCCCTGCCCAGTGCCCGCACGGCCCTCTGCCTCCCAGCCCAGTGCCCGCACACGGCCCACTGCCTCCCAGCCCAGTGCCCGCACGGCCCTCTGCCTCCCAGCCCAGTGCCCGCACACGGCCCACTGCCTCCCAGCCCAGTGCCCGCGCATACGGCCCACTGCCTCCCAGCCCAGTGCCCGCACACGGCCCACTGCCTCCCAGCCCAGTGCCCGCACGGCCCTCTGCCTCCCAGCCCAGTGCCGCACGGCCCACTGCCTCCCAGCCCAGTGCCGCATGGCCCACTGCCTCCCAGCCCAGTGCCCGCACGGCCCACTGTCTCCCTGCACAGTGCCCGCACGGCCCTCTGCCTCCCAGCCCAGTGCCCGCACACGGCCCACTGCCTCCCTGCCCAGTGCCCGCACACGGCCCACTGCCTCCCTGCCCAGTGCCCGCGCATACGGCCCACTGCCTCCTTGCCCAGTGCCCGCACGGCCCACTGCCTCCCTGCCCAGTGCCCGCACGGCCCACTGCCTCCCAGCCCAGTGCCCGCACGGCCCACTGCCTCCCTGCACAGTGCCCGCACGGCCCTCTGCCTCCCAGCCCAGTGCCCGCACGCGGCCCACTGCCTCCCTGCCCAGTGCCCGCACACGGCCCACTGCCTCCCTGCCCAGTGCCCGCGCATACGGCCCACTGCCTCCCTGCCCAGTGCCCGCGCATACGGCCCACTGCCTCCTTGCCCAGTGCCCACACGGCCCACTGCCTCCCAGCCCAGTGCCCGCACGGCCCAGTGCCTCCCTGCCCAGTGCCCGCACGGCCCACTGCCTCCCTGCCCAGTGCCCGCACGGCCCACTGCCTCCCTGCCCAGTGCCCGCACGGCCCACTGCCTCCTGCCCAGTGCCCGCACGGCCCTCTGCCTCCCAGCCCAGTGCCCGCACGGCCCACTGCCTCCCTGCCCAGTGCCCGCATGGCCCACTGCCTCCCTGCACAGTGCCCGCACGGCCCACTGCCTCCCAGCTCAGTGCCCGCACGGCCCTCTGCCTCCAGCCAGTGC